>NW_019237107.1:140215-143888 GCF_002742605.1 Olea europaea var. sylvestris
TTGTCTATTAATTAAATAATAGATCTGTCATTTAATTGCATTAATTATAAATAAAAGTATTTATGTACAAAGTTGATTGGACCTAGGGCATAATACTTACACTTAGAATTGTCAATACCTAGAACAAAAGCAAAGCTTTTGAAACGACATCAATGATCGGAGTTATGAACTCGATCCATAAGTTTGCAATTTTTTTTATACAAATTTGTTTTCGCATAATTATTCTGAATCAATTTTCAGTCTAACATTTGCTATCAGAGCACTGTAACCTCTGCCTTGGTGTTTTATAAGAAATCAGCAAATCTTGATTTTTCTGTCTAAAATTTCTTTTTGAAATCAAATCTTAGGTTTCTCAAGAGAATTAGTTTTATAGCTTATGCGTGTCTTTAAATTTGAATTTTGACGTTAAGAAAGTTGAATATGTTGTGGATCAAAACTGAATCGTCCATCTGGAGGTTGAAAGGGACGATCATTTTCCCAAAACAGAGGACTTTTGTTTTCTAAATGAATGTTTTTCCTCAATATATATAGTAGAGGAAATTATATAACCCCTGGTATTTAAAGATTACAATTCAAAAATCAAAGATGAAGTTTCATTATTCACAAATCAGGTATCAAAACATACCTCACTCACCCATCTATCAAAATCCTAATTTATTTCATAACTCTCTCTCTCACATTTCTCTCTCTACATCTCTCAATACCCATCTCTTTCTCTCTTACATGGTTTGTAAGGGCTCCTCTCTTTTCTCTTTGTTGGCAGCGAGATGCAGCCTATACCTAGTTCTGTTCTCTCTCATCCATCACCCAATAGTTGCTCTCCCCTTTCCCACCAAACGCACGGAACAGCCTGCAACTATCGCAACGCGGCTTGAATCGTTACCGCAGCGACACTGTATCTCTGGACGTGAGAGACTACCTATGTGCATGTGATTTGAGTGGTGGCCATTGCGTATTCGATGAATGATGAGAGATCTAGGAAAATTAGGTCTCAATCTGTGGTCGTGGCAATGACAGTTAAATTTGGATTTGATTTTTTTGTGGTATTTGTGTGGTGGTGGTTGTGATGTTGACTGTAGTGCTAGTAAGTTGATGTTGAAGTTGGTGGTGATGGGGAGTTTGGTACTTATGGGTGATGGTGGCTGTGGGTGTGGCGACAATAGCGATCATAAATTTGTAGTGGTGGTGATCAATCCGCTATTGTGGCGATGTTTTTTAGGTGATTTTTGTGATTGGTGGTGGAATTCGAATGGTGGTGATTGTGCTTATGGTGATGATAACTGAGATTGGAGGTGGTGGTATTATGGTGGTAGTGATGGTGCTGCGTTATGTTGTGGCGCTATTGTGGTGGTGATGACAGTGGCAAGGTAAGGGTGGTCGTAAGTGGTTGTAGTAAGAGTGGCGGTAGTGTTGATTACTATGGTACGTGACCTACTATTTGGTGTATGTGACTAATTATTTTGTTATCTGTGATCAAGTATTTAATTGTAAGCTAAAAATATGTGACTGAAAAATAATTTGTGACCAACTAATTTCAAAATCTATGACCAACAAATAATTTGTGACCTATAATGTTTTTGATTTGTGACCGCATAAGTAATTTGTGACCAATTAATTTGATAATATGAAGTTGTGACCTACAATGTTTTCGATTTGTGACAGCGGAGATAACCTACGACCAGCTAATTCGACAATATAAAGTTGTGACCTATAAATACTCATCTATGACCATAAATTGTAAAATTGTGATCTTAATATATTTAATTAATAAAATATATTTAATTAGTTAATAAATACTCGATTTTTGTATTTTATACTTAATGTCTGAAAATTGATTTGGTACATACCTAACCTGATTTATGATTTTTTCCATATAAATAATTGTTTTGCCCATTTAAAAATCATAACAAATTAATTATAGGGCCAAAGTTTTACAGAACTAAACCTGACACATACAATTGTTTATTGGGCCAATTTTGTCAGAAATTATTCTTGGGTTCATCCAGTTTAATTGAGTACATTTTATAGAATTACTTTAGTGGGTTAATTTTAGGACAACTTAAAAAACACCTCTAAATTATGGATCTTTTGAAAAATCATATAAGAAGTGTTCTAAAAGTAAAAAATACTTTATAAAGTTAAGCGTCACTTTTTAATAAAAAAGTGACAAATTTCTACTTTTATATATATATATTTTTTAAAAAAGTGACATTGTTTTTTATTAAAAGTGATGTATGTCACTTTTTTTTCAATATTAGAAACAGTAACAAAAATTAAAAAATTGACAAACAATACAAAAGTAACAAACACTCCAAAAAGTGAGAAACGAAATCTCAAAAAAGTGACAAAATTAATTTGAGGGTAATTAATATGAAAATTTGTAACATTTTCATTTGTTATGTTGTAAATGAGAACAAGATAAAGAGTATAAAAGTGATGAAATGATTGATAATGTTTTCCCAATAGAATAGAATGCACAGATAACAACATTTGTTAAAACATAAATGTCCCTTTTTTTTATAAAATATAAAATATCATTTCACTTTTTTTAAGAAGATAAAAAAATGATAAATATTAAAAAAAGAAACAAAAAGCTCAAAAAGTGACAAAATCTAAAAAAAAATAAAAATAAATAAGCAACAGAAAGTGAAAAAAGTGACATATATATGTATACACGTCCAAACTAGACTAGAAATGTTAGTCTGATTTGGAAACTGCATCAAAAACTTATAGCACCTCTTCCAGTTACATTTTAATTTTATCCTTGAGCACATTCAAGAACACGAACATTATGTATGTAGTTCAATATGATATCGTTACAATTTGTACTTATGTATGCCGATAATGTTCAAGAATAGCAAAAATGAAAAAAAAAAAAAATGAAGAAGTTCAATAAGAGCACTCAAAACAAGAAAGAGAACAAATGTTGAGAGGAGATGCAAGTAGATCGGATGGACACCTACTTATTAACCACCAAAACTCCTTTATTTAATAAGAGGGGAAAAAGGAGACAATAGCAGTAAACAAAGTACAATCTTTTGTCCTCAATCATCAAACAGATAACTTATCACTTGTACTCTTAACACTTCAGAATATAAGCAAGCAATACAAAAATAAATACATTTTTCAGTGAATTGTAATAAGATCCCAACACCGAAGTTAACCGCATCTGTAAATATCGAACCTTCAGTTGCTTATCTACTCAAAATAGGAGGCATAGACATCACCTACAAGATTACAGAGCTTTTTGAGTAAGATCACTCGAGGGTGGGAATTTTATTGAAAGCATGAACACTGAGCAAATATAAGGATTGTATAAAATAGGTTTTTTCTCTTTTTAAATTGTATTTTGGCAAAGTGAACGTTATGTCTACAGCACCAGAGAAAGAGAGACAGATCATTTGTTGGGTTCAAGTAGCCCAAGAGTGCAATCCAAGATACAAAATTATAATCGGTAGGATAGGAAGTTATATGCCCTATGTCTAATCAACTTTGAATATAAACATTTTTAATATATAGTTGATGCGATTTATGGTAGATTTATTATTTAATTAATTAATATTCAATTGAATTAAATAATGGAGTCCTTAGATTCAAAACCTAGTAATTTGTTAATCACAAGGAATTGTGATTGTGAGATACAAATTACATATGATTGAATCTTAAATCTTCT
>NW_019237108.1:0-2042 GCF_002742605.1 Olea europaea var. sylvestris
AAAGAAAGAGCACTTGCATATTTGGAACGCTTGGATTGTAGGCGTACGAAGAATTGAGCGTAACTTTTGCACACGGTGTCCATTTTGGGCCCATTAGTACTTTTTGGAAAGATAGCGACCGTTTTGGATTGAACTCACAACTTCGTCGTGATGTACGAGTGATTTTAGCCATTTTTCGAAGGAATGAGCGCTCGTATATTGAGAACGCTTGGAGAGTCCGCGGACGAAGAATTGAGCGTAACTTTTGCACACGGTGTCCGTTTTGGGCCCATAAGAACCTTTTGGAAATGTAGCGACCGTTTTGGATTGAACTCACCACTTCGTCGTGACGTACGAGCGATTTTGGCCATTTTTCGAAAGAATAAGCACTTGCATATTTAGAACGCTTGGAGGGTCGGCGGACGAAGAATTGAGCGTAACTTTCGCACACGGTGTCCGTTTTGGGCCCATAAGAACTTTTTGGAAATGTAGCGACCGTTTTGGATTGAACTCACAACTTCGTCGTGACGTACGAGTGATTTTGGCCATTTTTCGAAGGAATGAGCACTTGCATATTTGGAACCCTTGTATTGTTGGCGTACGAAGAATTGAGCGTAAATTTTGCACACGGTGTCCATTTTGCGCCCATAAGTACTTTTTGGAAATGTAGCGACCGTTTTGGATTGAACTCACCACTTCGTCGTGACGTACGAGCGATTTTGGCCATTTTTCAAAGGAATGAGCGCTTGTATACTGGGAACGCTTGGAGAGTCGGCGGACAAAGAATTGAGCGTAACTTTTGCACACTGTGTCCATTTTGGGCCCATAAGAACCTTTTGGAAATGTAGCGACCGTTTTGGATTGAACTCACAACTTCGTCGTGACGTACGAGGGATTTTGGCCATTTTTCAAAAGAAAGAGCACTTGCATATTTAGAACGGTTGGAGAGTCGGCGGACGAAGAATTGAGCGTAACTTTTGCACACGATGTCCGTTTTGGGCCCATAAGAACTTTTTGGAAATGTAGCGACCGTTTTGGATTGAACTCACGACTTCGTCGCGACGTATGGGGGAGTACAACCATTTTTCGAAAGAAAGTGCACTTGCATATTTGGAACGCTTGGATTGTTGGCGTACGAAGAATTGAGCGTAACGTTTGCACACGTTGTCCGTTTTGGGCCCATAAGTACTTTTTGGAAATGTAGCGACCGTTTTGGATTGAACTCTCGACTTCGTCGTGACGTAGGAGTATTTTGGCCATTTTTCGAAGGAATGAGCACTTGTTTATTGAGAACGCTTGGAGAGTCAGCGGACGAAGAATTGAGCGTAACTTTTGCACATGGTGTCCGTTTTGGGCCCATAAGAGCTTTTTGGAAATGTACCGACAGTTTTGGATTGGACTCACCACTTCGTCGTGACGTACGAGGGATTTTGGCCATTTTTTGAAAGAATAAGCACTTGCATACTTAGAACGCTTGGAGAGTCGGCGGACGAAGAATTGAGCGTAACTTTTGCACACGGTGTATGTTTTTGGCCCATAAGAACTTTTTGGAAATGAAGCGACCGTTTTGGATTGAACTCACCACTTCGTCGTGACGTATGGGGGAGTTCAGCCATTTTTTGAAAGAATGAGCACTTGCATATTTGGAACGCTTGGATTGTCGACGTACGAAGAATTGAGCGTAACTTTTGCACACGGTGTATGTTTTTGGCCCATAAGAACTTTTTGGAAATGAAGCGACCGTTTTGGATTGAACTCACCACTTCGTCGTGACGTATGGGGGAGTTCAGCCATTTTTTGAAAGAATGAGCACTTGCATATTTGGAACGCTTGGATTGTCGGCGTACGAAGAATTGAGCGTTACTTTTGCACACGGTGTCCGTTTTGGGCCCATAAGAACTTTTTGGAAATGTAGCGACCGTTTTGGATTGAACTCATCACTTCAACGTGATGTACAAGGGATTTTGGCCATTTTTCGAGAGAATGAGCACTTGTATATTTGGAACGCTTGGAAAGTCGGCGGACGAAGAATTGAGCGTAACTTTTGCACACGGTGTCCGTTT
>NW_019237109.1:0-2042 GCF_002742605.1 Olea europaea var. sylvestris
AAATGACGAAATTGCCCCCGGCGCGATTTTTATTTCCGATCAACCAGCAAAATTTTAGCCCATTTCGTCACAGTCGAGAAAAAATGACGAAATGGCGCCCTGCGCGATTTTTATTTCCGATCAACCTGCCAAATTTAAGCCCATTCCGACACAGTCGCGTAAAATGACGAAACTGCCACGGCGCGATTTTTGTTTCTGATCTACCAGTCAAATTTTAGACCATTCCGACACAGTCGTGAAAAATGACGAAATTGCCCCCGGCGCGATTTTTATTTCCGATCAACCAGCCAAATTTTAGCCCATTTCGACACAGTCGCGAAAAATGACGAAATTGCCCCCTGCGCGATTTTTATTTCCGATCAACCTGCCAAATTTAAGCCCATTCCGACACGGTCGCGTAAAATGACGAAATTGCCCCCGGCGCGATTTTTGTTTCCGATCAACCAGTCGAATTTTAGCCCGTTTCGACGCAGTCGTGAAAAATGACGAAATTGCCCCCGGCGCGATTTTTATTTCCGATCAACCTGCAAAATTTAAGCCATTCCGACAGAGTCGGGAAAAAAGACGAAATTGCCGCGGCACGATTTTTGTTTCCGATCTACCAGTCAAATTTTAGCCCATTTCGACACAGTCGTGAAAAATGACAAATTGCCCGCGGCGCTATTTTTTATTTCCGATCAACCAGTCAAATTTTAGGCCATTTCGACACAGTCGCGAAAAATGACGAAATTGCGCTCGGGGCGATTTTTATTTCCGATCAACCTGCCAAATTTTAGACCATTCCGACACAGTAGCGTAAAATGACGAAATTGCCCCCGGAGCGATTTTTTTTTCCGATCAACCATTCAAATTTTAGCCCATTTCGACACAGTCGCGAAAAATGACGAAATTGCCCCCGGCGTGATTTTTATTTCCGATCAACCTGCCAAATTTAAGCTCATTCCGACACAGTCGCGTAAACTGACGAAATTGCCCCCGGCGCGATTTTTAATTCCGATCAACCTGCCAAATTTAAGCTCATTCCGACACAGTCGCGTAAACTGACGAAATTGCCCCCGGCGCGATTTTTAATTCCGATCAACCTGCCAAATTTAAGCTCATTCCGACACAGTCGCGTAAACTGACGAAATTGCCCCCGGCGCGATTTTTAATTCCGATCAACCTGCCAAATTTAAGCCCATTCCGACACGGTCGCGTAAAATGACGAAATTGCCCCCGGCGCGATTTTTGTTTCCGATCAACCAGTCAAATTTTAGCCCGTTTCGACGCAGTCGCGTAAACTGACGAAATTGCCCCCGGCGCGATTTTTATTTCCGATCAACCTGCAAAATTTAAGCCATTCCGACATAGTCGGGAAAAAAGACGAAATTGCCGTGGCACGATTTTTGTTTCCGATCTACCAGTCAAATTTTAGCCCATTTCGACACAGTCGTGAAAAATGACAAATTGCCCCCGGCGCTATTTTTTATTTCCGATCAACCAGCCAAATTTTACCTCATTTCGACACAGTCGCGAAAAATGACGGAATTACCCCTGACGCGATTTTTATTTACGATCAACCTGCCAAATTTAATCCCATTCCAACACGGTCGCGTAAAATGACGAAATTGCCGCCGGCGCGATTTTTGTTTCCGATCAACCAGTCAAATTTTAGCCCATTTCGACACAGTCGCGAAAAATGACGAAATCGCCCCCGGCGCGATTTTTATTTCCGATCAACCTGCCAAATTTAAGCCCATTCCGACACGGTCGCATAAAATGACGAAACTGCCAAGGCGCGATTTTTCTTTCTGATCTACCAGTCAAATTTTAGACCATTCCGACACAGTCGTGAAAAATGACGAAATTGCCCCCGGCGCGATTTTTATTTCCGATCAACCTGCCAAATTTAAGCCCATTCCGACACAGTCGCGAAAAAGGACGAAACTGCCACGGCGCGATTTTTGTTTCCGATCTACCATTCAAATTTTAGACCATTCCGACACAGTCGTGAAAAATGACGAAATTGCCCCCGGCGCGATTTTTATTTCCGATCAACCAGC
>NW_019237110.1:0-2042 GCF_002742605.1 Olea europaea var. sylvestris
AAACAAAAATCGCGCCGGGGGCAATTTCGTTATTTTTCGCGACTGTATCAGAATGGGCTAAAATTTGACAGGTTGATCGGAAATAAAAACCGCGCCGGGGGCAATTTCATCATTTTTTGAGACTGTATCAGAATGAGCTAAAATTTAACAGGTTGATCGGAAACAAAAAACCGCGCCGGGGTCGGCTTCGTCATTTTTCGCGACTGTATCGGAATGGACTAAAATTTGACAGGTTGATCGGAAACAAAAACCGCGCCGGTGGCGATTTCATCATTTTTCGCGACTGTGTCGGAATGGACTAAAATTTGTCAGGTTGATCGTAAACAAAAATCGCGCAGGTGGCGATTTCGTCATTTTTCGCGACTGTGTCGGAATAACCTCAAATTTGACTGGTTTATCGGAAACAAAAATCGCGCCGGGAGTAATTTCGTCATTTTTTGCGACTGTGTCGGAATTGGCTAAAATTTGTTTGGTTTATAGGAAACAAAAATCGCGCCGGGGCAATTTCGTCATTTTTCGCGACTGTGTCGGAATTGGATAAAATTTGACAGCTTGATCGGAAACAAAAATCGCGCCGGGGGAAATTTCGTCATTTTTCTCGACTGTGTCAGAATGGGCTCAAATTTGACAGGTTGATCGGGAACAAAAATAGCGCCGGGTGTAATTTCTTCATTTTCTGCGACTGTGTCGGAATTGGCTAAAATTTGACTTGTTGATCGTAAAAAAAATCGCGCCGGGGGCAATTGCGTCATTTTTCTCGACTGTGTCGGAATTGGCAGGAATTTGGCAGTTTGATCGGAAATAAAAATCGCGACGTCGGCAATTTCGTCATTTTTCTCGATTGTGTCGGAATGGGCTAAAATTTGACAGGTTTATCGGGAACAAAAATCGCGCGGGGTGTAATTTCGTCATTTTTCGCGACTGTGTCGGAATTGACTAAAATTTGACTTGTTGATCGGAAACCAAAACCGCGTCGGGGGCAACTTCGTTATTTTTCTCGACTGTGTTGGAATTCGCTGAAATTTTGCAGTTTGATCTGAAATAAAAATCGCGCGCGGGGGCAATTTCGTCATTTTTCTTGACTGTGTCTGAATGGGCTCAAATTTGACAGAATGATCGGAATCAAAAATCTCGCCGAGGGCAATTTCGTTAATTTTCGCGACTGTATCAGAATGGGCTAAAATTTGACAGGTTGATCGGAAACAAAAAACCGCGCCGAGGTCAATTTCGTCATTTTTCGCGACTATATCGAAATTGGCTAAAATTTTACAGGTTGATCGGAAACAAAAAACCGCTCCGGGAGCAATTTCGTCATTTTTCCCGACTGTGTAGGAATGGGCTATAATTTGACAGGTTGGTCGGAAACAAAATTCGCGCAGGTGGCGATTTCGTCATTTTTCGCGACTGTGTCGGAATGAGCTCAAATTTGACTGGTTGATCGGAACAAAAATCGCGCCGTGTGTAATTTCGTCATTTTTCGCGACTGTGTCGGAATTGGCTAAAATTTGAATGGTTGATCGGAAACAAAAACCGCGCCGGTGGCAATTTCGTCATTTTTCTTGACTGTGTCGGAATTGGCTGAAATTTGGCAGTTTGAACGGAAAAAAAATCGCTCCGGCGGCAATTTCGTCATTTTTCTCGACTGTGTCGGAATGGGCTCAAATTTGACAGGTTGATCGGGAACAAAAATCGCGCCGGGGGTAATTTCGTCATTTTTCGCGACTGTGTCGGAATTGGCTAAACTTTGACTGGTTGATCGGAAACAAAAGTCTCGCCGGGGGCAATTTCGTCATTTTTCGCGACTGTGTCGGAATTGGCTGAAATTTGAAAGGTTTATCGGGGACAAAAATCGCTCCGGGTGTAATTTCATCATTTTTCGCGACAGTGTCGGAATTGGCTGAAATTTGACTGGTTGATCGGGAACAAAAATCGCGCCGGGTGTAATTTCGTCATTTTTCGCGACTGTATCGGAATTACCTGAAATTTGGCAGTTCGATCTGAAATAAAAATCGCGCCGGGGGAATTTCGTCATTTTTCTCGAC
>NW_019237111.1:0-2042 GCF_002742605.1 Olea europaea var. sylvestris
TGAAATTAAAAACCACTTTTCATTAGCTCGATTCCTTTTCATCGGCTCTATTACAATCGAATTAAACGAGCAATTCGCCAAAATGAACAAACCCGAAGTTATCATGAAATGAAAATCCACTTTTCATTGGCTCGATTCAAATTGAATTAGACTAGCAATTCGCCAAAAATGAACAAACCCGAAGATATCATGAAATCAAAAACAACTTTTCATTTGCTCGATTCCAATCGAATTAGACTAGCAACCCGCCAACAACGAACAAACCCAAAGTTATCATGAAATGAAAAACCACTTTTCACTGGCTCGTCTCCAATCGAATTAGACTAGCAATTCGCCAAAAACAAGCGAACCCGAAGATATCATGAAATGAAAAACAACTTTTCATTGGCTTGATTCCATTCGAATTAGACTAGCAATTCACCAAAAATGAACAAATTTGAAGTTATCATGAAATAAAAAACCGATTTTCATTGGCTCGATTCCAATCGAACTTTTAATTGGCTCGATTCCAATCGAATTATACTATCAATTCGCCAAAAATGAACAAATCCGAAGTTATCATGAAATAAAAAACCACGTTTCATTAGCTCGATTCCAATAGAATTAGACTAGCAATTCACCAAAAAAGAACAAATACGAAGTTATCATGGAATCAAAAATCACTTTTCATTAGCTCGATTCCAATCGAATTGGACTAGCAATTTGCCAAAATGAACAAACCAGAAGTTATCACGAAATCAAAAGCCACTTTTCATTTGCTCGATTCCATTCGATTTAGACTAGCAATTTGCCAAAAACGAACATACCCTCAGTTAACATGAAATGAAAAATAACTTTTCATTGGCTCGATTCCAATCGAATTGCACGAGCAATTCGCCAAAAATGAACCAACCCGAAGTTACCACTTTTCATTGGATCGATTCCAATCGATTTAGGCTAGCAATTTGCCAAAAATGAACAAACCCGAGGTTATCGTGAAATAAAAAAACCACTTTACATCGGCTCGATTCCAATCGAATTAGACTAGCAATTCGCCAAAAACGAACCAATCTGAAGTTATCATGAAATCAAAAAACCACTTTTCATTAGATCGATTCCTATCGAATAAGACTAGCAATTCGCCAAAATGAACAAACCCAAAGTTATCATGAAATCAAAAGCCACTTTTCATAGGCTCGATTCCAATTGATTTAGACTAGCAATTCGCCAAAAATGAACAAACCCGAAGTTAACAAGAAATGAAAAACCACTATTCATTAGCTCGATTTTAATCGAATTAGACGAGCAATTCGTCAAAATGAACAAACCCGAAGTTATCATGAAATCATAAGCCACATTACATTGGTTCGATTCCAATCGATTTAGACTAGCAATTCGCCAAAAATGAACGAACCTGAAGTTATCATGAAATAAAAAACCACTTTTCGTTGGCTCGATTCCAATTGAATTAGACGAGTAATTCGCCAAAATGAACATGTCCAAAGTTATCATGGAATCAAAAGCACATTTCATTGGCTCGATTCCAATCGATTTAGACTAGCAATTCGCCAAAAATGAACAAACCCAAAGTATCATGAAATCAAAAACCACATTTCATTATCTCGATTCCAAACGAATTAGACAAGCAATTTTCCAAAAACGAACAAATCCAAAGTTATCATGAAATCAAAAACCACTTTTCATTAGCTCGATTCCATTCGATTTAGACTAACAATTCGCCAAAAATGAACAAACCCGAAGTTAACATGAAATGAAAAATAACTTTTCATTCGCTCGATTCCAATCGAATTAGACGAACAATTCGCCAAAACAAAAAAACCTGAAGTTATCATGAAATCAAAAGCCACATTTCATTGGCTCGATTGCAATCGATTTAGACTAGCAATTCGCCAAAAATGAACGAACCCGAAGTTACCACTTTTCATTGGCTCGATTCCAATCGAATTAGACTAGTAATTCGCCAAAAGCGAACAAGCCTGAGGTTATCATGAAATTAAAAACAACTTTTCATCGGCTCGATTCCAATCGAATTAGACTAGCAA
>NW_019237112.1:0-2042 GCF_002742605.1 Olea europaea var. sylvestris
TAGCCCATTTCGACACAGTCGCGAAAAATGACGAAATTGCCCCGACGTGATTTTTATTTACGGTCAACCTGCCAAATTTAAGCTGATTCCGACACAGTCGCGAAAAAAGACGAATTTGCCACGGAACGGTTTTTGTTTCCGATCTACCAGTCAAATTTTAGCCCATTTCGACACAGTCTTGAAAAATGACGAAATTGACCCCGGTGCGATTTTTAATTCCTATCAACCAGTCAAATTTTAGGCCATTTCGACACAGTCGCGAAAAATGACGAAATTGCGTCCGACGCGATTTTTATTTCCGATCAACCTGGCAAATTTAAGCCCATTCCGACACAGTCGTGTAAAATGACGAAATTGCCCCAGGCGCAATTTTTTTTTCCGATCAACCAGTCAAATTTTAGCCCATTTCGACACAGTCGCGAAAAATGACGAAATTGCCCCAGGCGCGATTTTTATTTCCGATCAACCTGCAAAATTTAAGCCCATTCCGACACAGTCGCGAAAAAAGAAGAATTTGCCACAGCGCGATTTTTGTTTCCTATCTACTTGTCAAATTCTCGCCATTTCGACACAGTCGTGAAGAATAACGAAATTGCCCTCGGTGCGATTTTTATTTCCTATCAACCAGCCAAATTTTAGCCCATTTCGACACAGTCGCGAAAAATGACCAAATTGCCCCCTGCGCGATTTTTATTTCCGATCAACCTTCCAAATTTAAGCTCATTCCGACTCGGTCGCGTAAAATGACGAAATTGCCCGGCACGATTTTTGTTTCCAATCAACCAGTCAAATTTTAGCCTGTTTCGACACAGGCGCGAAAAATGACGAAATTGCCCCCGGCGCGATTTTTATTTCCGATCAACCTGCCAAATTTAAGCCGATTCCGACACAGTCGCGTAAAATGATAAAATTGCCACGGCGCGGTTTTTGTTTCCGATCTACCAGTCAAAATTTAGCCCATTCCGAAACAGTCGCGAAAAATGACGAAATTGCCCCCGGCGTGATTTTTTTTCGATCAACTTATAAAATTTAAGCCCATTCCGACACAGTCGCGTAAAATGACGAAATTGCCCCCGGCACGATTTTTATTTCCGATCAACCTGCCAAATTTGAACCCATTCCGATTCGGTCGCGTAAAATGACGAAATTTCAGCCGGCGAGGTTTTTGTTTCCGATCAACCAGTCCAATTTTAGCCCATTTCGACACAGGCGCGAAAAATGACGAAATTGCCCCCGGCGCGATTTTTATTTCCGATCAACCTGCCAAATTTAAGCCCATTCCGACACAGTCGCGTAAAATGATGAAATTGCCCCCGGCGCGATTGTTTTTTCCGATCAACCAGTCAAATTTTAGCCCATTTCGACACAGGCGCGAAAAATGACGAAATTGCCCCCGGCGCGATTTTTATTTCCGATCAACCTGCTAAATTTAAGCCCATTCCGACACAGTCGGGAAAAAAGACGAAATTGACACAGCGTGATTTTTGTTTCCGTTTTACCGTCAAATTTTAGCCCATTTCGATACAGTCGTGAAAAATGACGAAATTGCCCCCGGCGCGATTTTTGTTTCCGATCTAACAGTCAAATTTTAGCCCATTCCGACACAGTCGCGAAAAATGACGAATTTGCCCTTAGCGCGATTTTTATTTCGATCAACTTGCAAAATTTTAGCCCATTCCGACACAGTCGCGTAAAATGACGAAATTGCCCCCGGCGCGATTTTTATTTCCGATCAACCAGCCAAATTTTAGCCCATTTCGACACAGTCGCGAAAAATGAAGGAATTACCCCCGGCGCGATTTTAATTTCCGATCAACCTGCCAAATTTAAGGCCAATCCGACACGTTCGCATAAAATGACGAAATTGCCCCCGGCGCGATTTTTGTTTCCGATAAAATGACGAAATTGGCCCCGGCGCGACTTTTGTTTCCGATCAACCAGTCAAATTTTAGCCCATTTCGACACAGTCGCGAAAAATGACGAATTTGCCCTTAGCGCGATTTTTATTTCCGATCAACTTGAAAAATTTAAGCCCATTCCGA
>NW_019237113.1:0-2042 GCF_002742605.1 Olea europaea var. sylvestris
TTGAGAGAGGGTGAAAAATGTGAGCTTATTCTCGGCATAAGAAAAGGATTTAATGGAGCTAGTTGTTCCAATTGTCACTAAACTTTGGTCAATGTCTTTGATTGACCTATAAGCTTTAAAATGTGAAGTTTTGATCATTAAATTTGACTTCTGAAGTTTAAATTATCGAGTTTTGATCACTGAATTTTAAAAAATATCGAATTTTGATCACTAAACTTAGATCCATTCTTCGATTGCTAACTGAAGTTTATAATGTCGAGTTTTGATCACTGAATTTTGAAAAATATTGTACATTACTCAATGAACTTTGAAAAATATTGTATATTACTCACTAATTTTTGAAAAATATTGTACATTATTCACTATAAATTCGATATTTTTCAAAATTCAACAGTTTTGCTAGTTAGTAATGTATGACATATTCCAAAATTCAGTGGTCAAAATTCGATATTTTAAATTTCAGTGAGCAATTTAAAATATTGAGATAAGTACAGGTATCAATCAAAGACATTGATCTAAGTTCAATGACCAAATTCGACATTTTAAACTTTAGTGACCAATCAAAAATATGAACTTAAGTTCAGTGACCAAAACTTGATATTTTTTAAAATTCAGTGGTCAAAACTCGACATTTAAAAGTTCAGTGGCCAATCAAAGTCATGGATCTAAGTTCAGTAACCATCGGAACAATTAACTCGATTTAATAAATCGAAAGATGAAAAATTATATATTAATTAAAAAAATTACCGGCATCGATCCTCAATATATTTTTGTTGTTGCAACTTTGCACCAACATATTTTTCCACTAGCATTATTTTCAACCATTCAATTAAAAACTAGTATTTGTGCGAATTTCATCCCCAGCCTTTGAGCAAAGTAGTGGACAAGTCCCCAATCCATTTTTTCTTTGTAATTTAGTCCCTAACCTTTCAGTAATTAACACAACTAATCCAGATGGTGCCTAATTTTTCTGCTCTCACTTATGTAAACTACACTCGATTTTTTAGAAGGGGCAAAATGGTCGACCACTAGAAAATAATTAATAAAAAATAGGGTTTACAGTTTACACCACAACATTTATTAATTGCATCACATTTCAATTACATTTAAAGCCTTCAATTTTTACTTATCATATAACATTCATATCCCTAACTTTTTTCAATGCATTCCTATTCTCAACTTTCTATTAAGAATCACATTTCATATCCGATGACAATTTTCATCCAAAAAGTTCGTCAGAAGGACAAAATGCTTAGTTGTCCATCATATTTGAAAAAATAATAAATACAAAATTATGATAAAGTATTTTTCTTCATTTCAAAGCACACAAAATAGAATACTTTGGAAAAAAATAAAAAAAAAATTAAGCAATGAGGAGATGTTCTAAATAGTGGAGGATTAAAGATAAGAATTCAATGAATAAAAATTTAGGTATACAAGTATTACAATGAGCAAGATGGGTAATCTTGCGTGCAAAATGTTGTATAAAAAGTAGGAATTATTTATCCAAAACATAGGCTAATATATATTCATACAATATAATTGTGTTCCTCTTTATAATGTACACTAATAAAATTTTTCAAGGAACTCATCATTAAAGAAAGATTTGCTAATAAATGAATTTTTCGGATAAGAATTTGATGAAAAAGTTAGAATAATTAATACGAATTTGAATAAAGGTTTAGAACCTTTAATATAATTAAAATTTGATGTAATTATCAAACAATGATGAAGTTATAACCATTAACTACACTAAAAATAACCAAAAATAAGAAATAAAAATAAATCCATTAATCTTCTTCGGTGCACCCCCCACCCCCACTAATTTTATTTTGAGTAATACCATCTATCTTAAGTGGTGTTCAACCTAATCTGGGTGATGGTGAAATCAAAAAATGATAAGAATTAGGGACCCTTAGCAATTGAGGTTGTAAACAAGCAACCAATAACCATGCTACTCATGGGGGTATTATTATAAATGACCTGCTACTATTCATTTTTGATAAAATGTCTATTATACCCTTAATGAAATAATTTATCAT
>NW_019237114.1:0-2042 GCF_002742605.1 Olea europaea var. sylvestris
CGTTCCAAATATGCAAGTGCTCATTCTTTCAAAAAATCGCCGAAATCCGTCATACGTCACGAAGAAGTCTTGAGTTCAATCCATAACGATCGCTACATTTCCAAACAGTACTTATGGGCCCGTAACGGACACCGTGTGCAAAAGTTATGCTGAATTCATCGTACGCGGACTATCCAAGAGTTCCAAATATGCAAGTGCTGATTCTTTCAAAAAATCGCTAACTTCCATCATACGTCACGACGAAGTGGTGAGTTCAATTCAAAACGGTCGCTACATTTCCAAAAAGTAGTTATGGGATCGAAACGGACACCGTGTACAAAAGTTACGCCCATTTCATCGTACGCCGACTATCCAAGCGTTCCAAATATGCAAGCGCTCATTCTTTCGAAAAATCGCCAAAATCCCCGATACGTCACGAAGAAGTCGTGAGTTCAATCCGAAATGGTCGCTACATTTCCAAAAAGTACTTATGGGCCCGAAACGGAAACAGTGTGCAAAAGTTACGCTGAATTCTTCGTACGCCGACTATCCAAGTATTCCAAATATGCAAGCGCTCATTCTTTCAAAAAATCGCCGAAATCCCTCATACGTCATGAAGAAGTCATGAGTTCAATCCAAAATGATCGCTACATTTTCAAAAAGTACTTATGGGCCCGAAACGGAAACCGTGTGCAAAAGTTACGCTCAATTCTTCGTACGCCGACTATCCAAGCGTTCCAAATATGCAAGCGCTCATTCTTTCCAAAAATGGCCGAAATCCCTCATACGTGACGATGAAGTCTTAAGTTCAATCCAAAATGGTCGCTACATTTCCAAAAAGTACTTATGGGCCCGAAACAGACACCGTGTGCAAAAGTTACTCTCAATTCTTCGTACGTCGACTATCCAGGCATTCCAAATATGCAAGCGTTCATTCTTTCGAAAAATCGCCGAAATCCCTCATACGTCAAGAAGAAGTCTTGAGTTCAATCCCAAACGGTCCCTACATTTCCTAAAAGTACTTATGGGCCCGAAACGAAAACCGTGTGCATAAGTTACGCTGAATTCTTCGTACGCCGACTATCCAAGCGTTCCAAATATGCAAGCGCTCATTCTTTCAAAAAATCGCCGAATTCCCTCATACGTCATGAAGAAGTCGTGAGTTCAATCCAAAATGGTCGCTACATTTTCAAAAAGTACTTATGGGCCCGAAACGGAAACCGTGTGCAAAAGTTACGCTGAATTCTTCGTACACCGACTATCCAAGAGTTCCAAATAAGCAAGCGCTCATTCTTTCGAAAAATCACCGAAATCCCCCATACGTCACGAAGAAGTCGTGAGTTCAATCCAAAATGGTCGCTACATTTCCAAAAAGTACTTATGGGCCCGAAACGGACACTGTGTGCAAAAGTTGCGCTGAATTCATCGTACGCCGACTATCCAAGAGTTCCAAATAAGCAAGCGCTCATTCTTTCGAAAAATCACCGAAATCCCCCATACGTCACGAAGAAGTCGTGAGTTCAATCCAAAATGGTCGCTACATTTCCAAAAAGTACTTATGGGCCCGAAACGGACACTGTGTGCAAAAGTTGCGCTGAATTCATCGTACGCCGACTATCCAAGAGTTCCAAATAAGCAAGCGCTCATTCTTTCGAAAAATCACCGAAATCCCCCATACGTCACGAAGAAGTCGTGAGTTCAATCCAAAATGGTCGCTACATTTCCAAAAAGTACTTATGGGCCCGAAACGGACACTGTGTGCAAAAGTTGCGCTGAATTCATCGTACGCCGACTATCCAAGAGTTCCAAATAAGCAAGCGCTCATTCTTTCGAAAAATTGCCAAAATCCCTCATACGTCACGACGTCGTCGTGAGTTCAATCCAAAACGGTCGCTACATTTCCAAAAAGTACTTATGGGCCCGAAACGAATACCGTGTGCAAAAGTTACGCTGAATTCTTCGTACGCCGACTATCCAAGCGTTCCAAATATGCTTGTGCTCATTCTTTCGAAAAATCGCCGAAATCCCTCATACGTCACGACGAAGTTGTGATTTCAATCCAA
>NW_019237115.1:0-2041 GCF_002742605.1 Olea europaea var. sylvestris
TATGAAAGAGAGAGTAAGGTGTGATTTCTTGCATTAGTTCTTTAATGTTACACAAAGGAAGTATTTATAGTGGTATATGTGAAATGGCAGCCTTTAGATGAGGTTGGACGTGGCCTCATCTCTTTAATCCAAACATCCAATCCTAGGCATCATCCTTGACTTGCTAGCTTACTGCGCATTTATTGCTTATGCAGAGCCCCCATGCTAGTGACAAGACTTGACATGTACACTTATGACAAACGTTCTATCAATCATTCAGACAAGATCTTTATGTAGAAGATTTCCTGGGAGAAGTGATCATGGAAGACGTTCTTTCATGGTTCGGAGGCTTCTACTTCGATATCAGATTCAGGGCTTCTGCCACTCGCGTAATACTTCCGCTTTAGGGTTTCGACTATCTTCATAGGCCTCGGTATATGGGCCTCGGCACGAAGGGCCTCGACCATACATGCCACCTCGGCTAGAGCACCACGTGGTTCGGATTGAGTGAGCCTAGGCCCAAGTAGGTTGGCCAAGTATGACAACACGTAACAATAGTCTCCCAAATCCAAGTATAGTCATTTATGTAATGCGTGGACTTTAATGAAGTAAAGCTAGGGGCGTGGGAGTAGGTCAACGACGCGAGACGAAAATGTTCGAAATCAGACGGGATGTTCGTAATCAGATTGTACAATAATTACCAATCGGTGCTCACGAATGTGCATGTAAATATGTATAAACTCGTATTGTGTTACAAGATAATATGAAGGAGAGAGTAAGGTGTGGTTTCTTATATTGATTCTTGCATTAATTCTTTAATTTTACACAAGAAAAGTATTTATAGTGGTACATGTGAAATAGCGGCCCCTAGATGAGGTAGCACGTTGCCTCATTTCTTTAATCCAAACATTCAATCATAGGCATCATCCTTGACTTGCTAGCTTGCTGCGCATTTATTGCTTATACAGAGCCCCCATGTTAGTGACAAGACTTGACATGTACACCTATGACAAACGTTCTATCAATCACTCAGACAAGATCTTTATGTAGAAGATCTCTTGGGAGAAGTGATCATGGAAGACGTTCCTTCATGGTTTGGAGGCTTCTGCTTCGGTATCGGATTCAGGGCTTCTGCCACTCGCGTAATACTTTCGCTTTAGGGCTTCGACTATCTTTACAGACCTCGGTATATGGGCCTCGGCCATACATGCCATCTCGACTAGAGCGCCACGTGGTTCGAATTGAGTGGGCCATAAGTCCAAGTAAGTTGGCCAAGTATGACAACACATAACAAATTTTTTCAAATTTTTTTTATTATATGGGAAGAAGAAGAGGAAGGAAAAAGGAAAATTATGGAAACTAACATTTTGTATATGAAAATTTCACATCAGATCCATGTGAATTCTATTTCAAATGGAGGTCTTTAAAATTTAAAAGTCTTTTGAATTCCACATCAATTTCCCAAGAGAACAACACAACTTAGGTGGAATGTAACATTACTAGAATGATGAAAGCAATTAAAAGGATATGCAATGATGTATTTAGCAGTCAATACCGAATCAAACGCGCAGGGATTAGCTTTCCCATTTCTTTTTACTTATGTTTATACCATAGCAGACACACATTCTTAGACAGCTAGTCTGATTTAGAAGTAATTACTGACCAGTCAACCAACAGGTGTTTCCAGGTTATACACGCGTTGCAAGATTTTCAAAGTTGACTAATGCTAGAAACAAACAAGTTACGATTTGGTATAGCCTTTGAATTACGCGTTTTATGGGATCCATAATTTTTAATAATATATTTAATCAGCTTTTATCAAAATCTAAATACCAATATATAGGCTAAATAATCTAAATCAGTAATTAAAAGGAAAATGTTAAAACAAATATACATTATAAATCTTTCGGAAATATTTTTCATGGAAAAGTTTCCTCGTAATGCTGGCGTGCAAATGTAGATTGTAAAAATGATTAAAGACGTGGTGTAAAGCTGGATTGAGGACATGGTCTTTTCCGAGGGAGGTCTATATGTCTACTGCTAGATTTCTGGTTCTTTTCTC
>NW_019237116.1:0-2041 GCF_002742605.1 Olea europaea var. sylvestris
CCATTTTTTGAAAGAATGAGCCCTTGCATATTCGGAACGCCTGGAGAGTCGGCGTACGAAGAATTGAGCGCAACTTTTGCACATGGTGTCCGTTTTGGGCCCATAGGTACTTTTAGGAAATGTAGCGACCGTTTTGGATTGAACTCGCAACTTCGTAGTGATGTATGAGGGATTTTCGCGATTTTTCGAAAGAATGAGCACTTGCATATTTGGAACGCTTGGATAGTCGGCGTACGAAGAATTCAGCGTAACTTTTGCGCACGGTCTTCGTTTCGGACCCATAAGTACTTTTTGGAAATGTAGCGACCGTTTTGGATTGAACTCGCAACTTCGTAGTGATGTATGAGGGATTTTCGCGATTTTTCGAAAGAATGAGCACTTGCATATTTGGAACGCTTGGAGAGTCGGCGTACGAAGAATTGAGCTTAACTTTTGCACACGGTGTCCGTTTCGGGCCCATAAGTACTTTTTGGAAATGTAACGACCGCTTTGGATTGAACTCAAGACTTCGTCGTGACGTATGAGGGATTTCGGCCTTTTTGTAAAGAATGACCACTTGCATATTTGGAATGCTTGGAGAGTTGGCGTACGAAGAATTGAGCGTAACTTTTGCACACGGTGTCCGTTTCGGGCCCATAAGTACTTTTTGGAAATGTAGCGACCGCTTTGGATTGAACTCAAGACTTCGTCGTGACCTATGTGGGATTTCGGCCTTTTTTGTAAAGAATGACCACTTGTATATTTGGAACGCTTGGAGAGTTGGCGTACGAGGAATTGAGCGTAACTTTTGCACACGGTGTCCGTTTCGGGCCCATAAGTACTTTTTAGAAAGGCAGTGACCGTTTAGGATTGAACTCACAACTTCGTCGTGACGTATGAGGGATTTTCGCGATTTTTCGAAAGAATGAGTACTTGCATATTTGGAACGCGTGGATAGTCGGCGTACGAAGAATTCAGCGTAACTTTTGCACACGGTTTCCATTTCGGGCCCATAAGTACTTTTTGGAAATGTAGCGACAGTTTTGGATTGAACTCCAGACTTCGTCGTGACGTACGAAGGATTTCGACTTTTTTTTCTAAAGAATGGGCACTTGCATATTTGGAACGCTTGGAGAGTCGGCGTACGAAGAATTGAGCGTAACTTTTGCACACGGTGTCCGTTTCGGGCCCATAAGTACTCTTTGGAAATGTAGCGACCGTTTTGGATTGAACTCAAGACTTCGTCGTAACGTATGAGGAATTTCGGCCATTTTTTGAAAGAATGAGCACTTACATATTTGGAACGTTTGGAGAGCCGGCGCACGAAGAATTGAGCGTAACTTCTGCACACAGTGTCCGTTTCCAGCCCATAAGTACTTTTTGGAAATGTAACGACCGCTTTGGATTGAACTCAAGACTTTGTCGTGACGTATGAGGGATTGCAGCCTTTTTTGTAAAGAATGACCACTTGCATATTTGGAACGCTTGGAGAGTTGGCGTACGAAGAATTGACCGTAACTTTTGCACACGGTGTCCGTTTCCGGCCCATAAGTACTTTTTGGAAATGTAGTGACCGTTTTGGATTGAACTCACAACTTCATCGAGTCGTATGAGGGATTTTAGCAATTTTTCGAAAGAATGAGCACTTGCATATTTGGAACGGTTGGATAGTCGGCGTATGAAGAATTGAGCGTAACTTTTGCACACGGTGTCTGTTTCGAGCCCATAAGTACTTTTTGGAAATGTAGCGACTGTTTTGGATTGAACTTAAGACTTCGTCGTGACGTATGAGGGATTTCGGCCTTTTTTCTAAAGAATGAGCACTTGCATATATGGAATGCTTGGAGAGTCGGCGTACGAAGAATTCAGCGTAACTTTTGCACACGGTTTCCGTTTCGGGCCCATAAGTACTTTTGGGAAATGTAGCGACCGTTTTGGATTGAATTGAAGACTTCGTCGTGACGTATGAGGAATTCCGTCCATTTTTTGAAAGAATGAGCACTTGTATATTTGGAACGCTTGGATAGTCAGCGTACGAAGAATTCAGCGTAACTTTTGCACA
>NW_019237117.1:0-2041 GCF_002742605.1 Olea europaea var. sylvestris
CCTGTCAAATTTTAGCCCATTCCGACACCGTCGCGAAAAATGACGAAATTGCCCCCAGTGCGATTTTCGTTTCCGATCAACCTTTCAAATTTTAGCCCATCCCGACACCGTCGCGAAAAATCAAGAAATTGCCCCGGAGGCGATTTTTGTTTCCGATCAACCTGTCAAATTTAAGCCCATTCCGACACTGTCGCGAAAAATGATGAAATTGCCCCCGACACGATTTTTTCTTCCAGTCAACCAGCGTAAATTCACCCCACTCTGACACCGTCGCGAAAAATGACGAAATTGCCCCCGGCGCGATTTTCGTTTCCGATCAACCTGTCAAATTTTAGCCCATTCCGACACCGTTGCGAAAAATTACGAAATTGCCCCGGACGCGATTTTTGTTTCCGATCAACCTGTCAAATTTACGCCCATTCCGACACTGTCGCGAAAAATGACGAAATTACCCCCGGCACGATTTTTTCTTCCAGTCAACCAGCGTAAATTCACCCCATTCTGACACCGTCGCGAAAAATGACGAAATTGCCCTTGGCGCGATTTTTGTTTCCGATCAACCTGTCAAATTTGAGCCCATTCCGACACCGTCGCGAAAAAAGGCGAAATTGCCCCCAGCGTGATTTTTGTTTCCAGTCAACCAGCCAAATTTCTGCCCATTCCGACACCGTCGCGAAAAATGAAGAAATTGCCCCCGGCGCGATTTTTGTTTCCAATCAACCCACAAAATTTTAGCCCATTCCGACACCATCGCGAAACATGAAGAAATTTTCCCCGGCGCAATTTTTGTTTCCAATCAACCAGCCAAGTTTTATTCCATTTCGACACCGTCGCAAAAAATTACGAAATTGCCCCTGGCCCGCTTTTTGTTTCCGATCAACCTGTCAAATTTAAGCACACATACCAACACCGTCGCGAAAAATTACGAAATTGCCCCGGACGCGATTTTTGTTTCCGATCAACCTGTCAAATTTACGCCCATTCCGACACTGTCGCGAAAAATGACGAAATTACCCCCGGCACGATTTTTTCTTCCAGTCAACCAGCGTAAATTCACCCCATTCTGACACCGTCGCGAAAAATGACGAAATTGCCCTTGGCGCGATTTTTGTTTCCGGTCAACCTGTCAAATTTGAGCCCATTCCGACACCGTCGCGAAAAAAGGCGAAATTGCCCCCAGCGCGATTTTTGTTTCCAGTCAACCAGCCAAATTTCTGCCCATTCTGACACCGTCGCGAAAAATGAAGAAATTGCCCCCGGCGCGATTTTTGTTTCCAATCAACCCACAAAATTTTAGCCCATTCCGACATCGTCGCGAAAAATGACCAAATTGGCCATTCCGATCAACCAGTCAAATTTGAGTCCATTCCGACTCCGTCGCGAAAAATGACCAAATTGGCCATTCCGATCAACCAGTCAAATTTGAGTCCATTCCGACTCCGTCGCGAAAAATGACCAAATTGGCCATTCCGATCAACCAGTCAAATTTGAGTCCATTCCGACTCCGTCGCGAAAAATGACCAAATTGGCCATTCCGATCAACCAGTCAAATTTGAGTCCATTCCGACTCCGTCGCGAAAAATGACCAAATTGGCCATTCCGATCAACCAGTCAAATTTGAGTCCATTCCGACTCCGTCGCGAAAAATGACCAAATTGGCCATTCCGATCAACCAGTCAAATTTGAGTCCATTCCGACTCCGTCGCGAAAAATGACCAAATTGGCCATTCCGATCAACCAGTCAAATTTGAGTCCATTCCGACTCCGTCGCGAAAAATGACAAAATTGCCCCCGGCGCGATTTTTGTTTCCGATCAATCTGTCAAATTTTAGCCCATTCCGACACCGTCGCGAAAAATGACGAAATTGCCCTTGGCGAGGTTTTTGTTTCCGATCAACCTGTCAAATTTTAACCCATTCCGACACCGCCGTGAAAAATGACGAAATTGCCCCCGGGATGATTCTTGTTTTCGATCAACCAGTCAAATTTGAGTCCATTCCGACTCCGTCGCGAAAAAATGATTAAATAACCCCTAGGGCGA
>NW_019237118.1:0-48675 GCF_002742605.1 Olea europaea var. sylvestris
TTATGTCCAAAGTTGATTGGACCTAGGGCATAATACTTACAACTAGGGCCTAGTTTAACCAACATTCTTTCAAAAAAAAAATAAATTCTTCAATAGTGATTTGATATCATTTCAACTACACATTCTTCAATAAAATAATATTACAAACAAATCCAATTTTTTTTTGTTTTTAGTTTTTAACCACACATCTCCTATCAATATACTATTCAAAAATGCATTCTTGAAAATAACGTGGCTCAAACAAGGGCTATGTGCATATTTGGTTCTAATTTTTCACCCAAAAAAATCAATTTTCTGACTGTTGCTTTCCTAACTCAGCTATCATTTTTTACTTTTTCTCTTATAGATGGAATCAACTTTTCTATTTAACGATAAAAAAAATCAATTCTCACAATCACAACCGAACAAGCTCTAGATTTATTTACAATACATGGAATTTCAAATCTTCTGCCTTCCTGTGGTAAAAGCAAAGATTCTCTGGCATAAAAAATCTAGATTTCTTTTACTTTTCGAGGAGGTAAAATTTCAAATATCTGTTATTACAAGTACTGATTTTTTCAAATTTTAACGGGCAAAAAAAGAAATAAATAAATAAATAAATTCAATGCCTATATTGGTCATCACAAAATTACTTGTCAAGTTGTCTTTAACCAAAGAAAAAAAAGAAGAATCTTCCAAATGAACCTACCCATCTTATTATCAACTCATTCCAAATACATATGAACAACATAAATGCCAATATCACGTGCACGAAAATTTATCCCTGAATATTGAAATTTCCAAATGTAGCACACATGTACATATGTTGAGAAAAGTACTCACGAAGTGTGGGGTTTCGATTCCTGAAACATGGAGTTTGATTTTTTGTAAACGCAGTGTATAGACAACTCTTGTTCCCTGGCCTGTTGGGATATATCCTGTGATTTACCTCTCTCACAAAACTCTAGAGGCGGGATAGTGGGACCCTCAAGGTTGGGGTTTGACCTTTTTTCTTTTTCTTTTTTTTTTTTTAGAAAAGTACTCACCATGACAACTGCAAAGACTTCTTCACATTTAGCCTCTGCTTCTGCAATTTCAACAGCGGGCCGAATTTTCGCTGTGGCTCAATTTTAGACTTAGCCAAATTAGAAGGGGCCTCTATTTGTGAAAGTTTAGGAACAAAAAATGGCTGTTTCGACGAGGCGAGTCTGATGAAAGAAATAGAGCGTGAGAGAAAATTGAGATTAGTTTTGAAGGCTTGAATGGCGGATTTCTAGTTCTGAAGATAGCTTAGATGTTGCAAAGGGACAAGAACAGAGTGAAAGGCTCGCCATTGTAGAGGGAGTGGGTGTCTTTGTATTGGGCGATGCTACAAGTATATCTCCTAACTAAGTCCACCTATTAGAAGTTGGGTCCCTTCCATACGAGGGGTGAACATAAGACATCGCATTATATATAAGTAGCATATTTCGGCTTTATTTGAATTCCTTGAAGAAGTAATGCTTTTCATGGTGAAAATTATTGGTGATCGCTCTACATGATATACATGTGAAGGTTTGTAATTTGATGCATTAATATGAAAGTTTTTTATTGACTTATGCACAAAATCACAATTGACACATGTATGTCACGTAAGACGTCTACTTATAGTCTTCACTATAAATAATTTTTTTTTTTTTTTTGAATGTATTAGGAAGCCTGTCAGCCCTATCCTATTCTTTCAGAGTGAAATGACTTGTGTACCCTCAACATTTTACACTGGCGGGAGAGCGGTTAAGATACACCAAGCTATGAAACCCGTTCAAGTAATAACACCAAATTAATCAGCCATTTATTTTTAAATTTTAAAAATTGATCAGTACCACTTTTTATTCTAAATAAAAGAAAAAAAATTGTATATCACATTGTTTTAGTAAAATAACATGTTATATTATGAATGAATAAGTATAGAGCAGATAAATCCTAAATGAGTGAAATACATAAAGCTATACAAGTATAAGAACGTTTAAGAAGGGTATAAATTCACACAATGTAATGGCCTCTTATGATCCGCCGTTTGCCCGTTTACCATAATGGTACAGCTGAAAGAAGTTTGAAACTTGGATGAGGTAAATGAAATAGTTCAGAGTCCAGTGGCTACAAGAGACGCTAAAGTTGAGTTCGGTGATAGTTGGTAGTGTTGACCACAAAAAATTAATGCGATAATCGCAGCAAAAGCTCTAAATCTTTAAAAGACTAGCAGACTTTTCCTAAATTTTTGATTTGTTGCAACCATCACCTCTAACATTTCCAAACGCTGCAGGTAAAGCCCTTTTTGACAGTTTTAATCCACTATTTCGTTAGTTGACTAAAAATTTAACTTTGACCATATTATAATCAATTTTAATGAGGGTAAAATGATACTTAACAAAATAAAAAAAGAAAAAGAAAAAGAAAAAAAATGGAGAAACTATACAATCTTCTTCCCAAATACACCAGTCAGCAAGCCCTACCCAAACGTGGCAGGTAAAGCCCAAACTCTCATTTTTTCCTAAGTTTTTCCTCTTGAATTTCTTGTATTTGAATTCAATTTTGTATTCGTGAGGGATCCTATTCTTCAGTTGTGCAATGACCTATTTATAGGAGTTTAATAAGTTCGTCATGGTCATTTTTACAACTTATATTTTTTTCATCAGTGTAAGAATTCATGATTAAGCCTCCATTAGGGCTCCATTTTAATTTTAATGCAAATTTTTTTTTTAACCACGCATTCTTCAACAAAACAATATTACATGTAAATCAAAAAAATTCTTCTTTTCAACCACTCCTCTATTCAGGTAAGCCTTGGTGATCGAAGCATTCTTTTGTTCAAAAAAACATCGACAATTGATGCATAAATGTTCATTCCAAGACTAATTGAGACAGGAATTGGATCCTTTTCTATAGCAGACATGACATTCAGGTGAATCGTAATAATCTTTTGATCGAACATTGTTCTTCAATCCAAATTTCATATTATAAGAATTGAAGAATTTTTTATATTGCCTCTAGCATCGAAATCTTAAAAGTACTTAAAAGTTTCTATCCTATCCATTGCACAACTTCTCTTTTTTCGTTAAAACATCATATTGAACAGAGATCAAATCACAATAAATTGGCTTCCATTGATCTGAGTGATCTTGTCCGCGAGGGTTATAACACTTGAAGGGTTAGCTATTGTTTACTCCAAAGCATTTATGCTGAAATAAGTCTAAAGCTTAATGGGCATTTATGTCAGAGGAAGACTGAAACTTGCAAATTTGACCATTTTATTTATGTAGAAGGGAATCTGAAGTATTACATGCTTGTTGGCAATGTTTAAATTAAATTAAATTAATCAATCCCACAAAATGTATGAAAAAATTTGAGTAATAAGTTGTTAGTTCATAAAATATCTAGATAAAATGTGTGCTTGGCCAAATGATATTATAATTTAAACTTTACTAAACATAGATATATATAGATAAGATTTTAACCCCATTTTTCATCTTCAATATTTCTATACCATTTGCATGTGAGATCTTCCAACCTTCAATTCTGGAAAGTAAAAAAAAAGGCCATAAAAAGTTGTATGGTGATTGACGGGTAATCTCAAACATTACACTTCGCTTTTATTTGGTGGAAATTAAATTCAAAATTTTAATTTATATTAAAGTCTAAATTAGTTTCAACCATATGTTTCATGGGATTCAGAATTTTTCGACAACATATTTTATCAATTTTTATTAAAATCTATTAAAAAATTTTGATTTTAATCTTCACTAAACAAATGTTTCACTCACACCTAGTGTTCTAAAAAGTTCGCCTATACATAGGGGTGGCAATGGGCCGAGCCGAGCTAACTCTGCCCATCTACCCAAGAGCTCGACTCGTCACTTTGACAAGCCGAACTCGTCAAGCTCAGTTTGTTTTTAAAATTTTTCTTGATTTTTTTGGTCCCTTTTTTACGAGCCTTGAACCCACGAGCCATTCGCTTGTGTGTGAGCCAAGCTAATTCGGCTCGTCTAGCGAGCGGGCCAGCTCAGCTCGGGCTCGTATTTGGACGAGCTCAAGCAGCCTACGAGCCTCCTTCTTAAGAACCAAGCCGACGAACCGCTCTGCTCGATTGCCCCCCTCACCTAGGCACCACCTAGGTTCGAAGCTTGGGCAAAACGTCTCCCTTCTCGCCTAATTGCTTTTTTTTTTTTCCAATTTCTAAATGGTTAAATTTTTTCCTTAATTTCTTTCGCCTTCCATAGATGCATTTTATTAGTTTTTTAAGTCTTTTATTTAACTTTAGCTTATTACTATTTAAAAAGAAAAAAAACTTTCATTTGACTTTAATTTCAAGTTTTGAAAAAAATTTCTGTACAAAATTTAAAAAATGACTTTATCTAAATAGTTAAATAAGATTTAACTTTTTGCGTTATCTACATTATGTAATTATGATCTTGAAACTCATTTGATTATAAACACCAAAAGCATGTATAAAGTTCCTATAAATCTATTATGTAAGACTTGTCTAGTTAAAAATTGAAATTATGAAAAATATTTTAATTTTTGCATTTCGAAAACTTGAAAATTGTATAATTAACTAATGGTTGGAGTTATTAAGTAAATATTGTATGTTGTAATTTTATATATTTAATATGCATTATTTTAATTACTAAATAATTTTTAAAATGATTAAAAATTTAAAATAAGAAAATGTTTTTTTAAGTATAGACTAGCTTAAGCTCATAAAACTTGAAAATTCAGCTTCGCCCCTAGTCACACTTTATACTTTATAGAACAATGCTTACACTTGAACAAGAACAAACAAGGTTTTATTCAGAAGTATCTATTTATTTTCATCTTGATATTTAGTGCATAAAATAACCGCTCGATACAAGTTCTTCACACAAGCAAGTTCCCTGGTGGACCGGGGTCCAGCTGGAGTGTTCGGCTGGGATCGACCTGAATAACGCCAGGCATTTCTGCCACAATAGTAACCAATCAATTTTCTGGATAATAGTAAATTGATAAAAATGAACAAAATTCAAACTTGACATTCAAGAAACAAATGCGTAGAGGGTGGGTTCATGGCTACAAAAAAGTTGGACTCGTTTCATATTCCATGTGCAAGCAGAACCAAATATCAAGAAGACTACTTGTTTTGTCAAAAATGTCAGAGTTTACGTCCATATATGCTCTACTAATGAATAAATAACACAACTTAACCACATGTTTAATATTCACAAAGTGGAAATTAACTCCTATGGAAGTTCTTGACTTAGATGAAGAATGACACAAAGTCTAAGAGACAATCTTTAGAACATTTGCTTTCATCTACATTTCGCAAGATCAAAATAAGTTTTAAATTTACCTTTTTAGGACTCAAACTCAGATAGAAATCACAATATTCTTTTGAGTTTATTTGAGCCTCACTTTTTGGGAAAATAGATTTTGTAACAGTAATTTTATTTTATTTTATTTTATTTTGGGAATATGTGGTTAAAAAGTAGATGAAAGTTTTGAATTTAATGTAAAATCATTTTATTGAAAAATGCGTGATTGAAAATGATTTTGATGAAAAATGAGTTTTAAAATGATGGTGATCGAACGGGAGCTTTTAATTCCGTCCTCACAAAACCACATCCTTACAAAAGTATAAGCATGGGAGTTGTTCAACTCAAGCATCTATGCTGTATAATGTGAATTAGAAATCCTAATTCTATTCCACTAGGAGCAATAAAATCGCAGTTAGGAGATAAAAAAACACAAAAGAACACACAAGATTTAAAGAGATTCGTTTCAATGTGAGACGATATCATCGTCTGTAGCTACAGTAAAATGTTGATCCGTTTATAGTTTGCGTAGAAGCAATAATTAGGCTTCACAGCTTAACATTATGTATCAATACAGTTATCAAGATTTATGCATTTGAAACCATATTTTTATGGTGTATTCAAAGACACGGATCAATGACGTAGGAACACCATGGAATGTAGATATTAATGTTCCTAGGTATCAATTAAGCAGAGGACTGATATATAAACTTCAACTTAAATCTTGACAAAACTAGTTTCATGCTGTTGTTTCCAGTTGAGATCCTTTTCGTGGATGTTCCAAATGGCATTGTTGAAATGCATTTGGGAAGGACTGAGTATTAAATTTAGAGGAAACATATGCACGCTGGGCAAATGCCCTCAGCACACAAACTTTAAAACTACGAGCATGTTTGGCTAAGATTAAAAAGTTAACTTATAAACACAAGCCTATAATTTCTCCAGCTTCAGGGAGAATGAGAAAACTTACTCGACAGCTGAGACGCCTGATCGGGAGTCAGCTTAGCAGAAAATCCATTTGCAGCATACTTGTAAATGTATATCAAAGCTTCTTTCGCAGCATCCTCACTTTTAGCATACCCATAACAATTCAAACAAATCCATCAATACCCGTCTTTAAATACATTCACAAATTCCATTGCACATTTCAGGGAAAAAGAGTAGTGAATTTTTACAACAAGCATGAGACAATTGAATATTACATTGTGATTTGTTGGAACAGCAAAAACCCAGTTCACAATAGATTTACTTATATATTTAAACCCAGATCATGATAGGATCACTCTACTAATTTAAACCCAGCTCGTGATAGAATCATTTTACAGATAGCATACAAAGTTCGTGATAGGACCATCTATAAATTCAAACCCACTTCGTGGTATGATCATTCTACAAATTTAAACCCAGATCAGATGATCATTCTATAGATTCAAACCACATGGGTGGTCACGTGACCCCCCCCCCCCCAAAAAAAAATTTGAGGTCTTTTTTCTATGTTTTTATCTTAATTTTCGAAGTGATTATGAGATGTCAAACGAAATTGAAATATTACGTTCTTAATATTATTTCGAAATACTCACGACCAAGTTTTCTACGTTAATGGCACGTGAAACGGCCAACCATAGCAAATGTTACGGTTTGTCAAATTAGGCTAATTCAAACTAGTATTTCGAGAATTTAGATAACATGCTAACTTTGAAATTTTTTTGATGATCGTATGCTAGCCGAATCCACAAATCACCTATATCATCTTGAAGCTCATTTCAAGAACTATATAATAGGTATATTGAATGGTTCATACATAAATCGAAAATAGTTCAAAATACATTATCTTAAAAGAAGATTTATAAGTCGTATTACCAGTGTGTGATGGGATTGTTCTATAAATTCAAACCCACTTTGTGATAGGATAAACCAGCTCGCGACACGATCATTCTAAATATTTTAATCCAGTCCGTGACAAGATCATCTCTAAATTTAAAGGTATAAATTTAAATACAAATATAAAAAGAAAAACAATACAAACCAATAGGGGGGAAAATTGAACCTGCCAAGAACAGATGAAAGGGTCTTGATAGCATAGGCTTCGGGCTCTTGTCCTTCGGGCTTCTCGGTGTATACTATGTAAACTTTAGCTTCAGACAACGATGAATCGGCGGCCGTAGCTGTTCTCGAGGTCAAGAACAAAAAGAAAATGGTGAAGAGAAAGAAGTGGATTTTCTGCATAACTTTCTTCAAAAGTGGAATTTATTGGGACTTCGATTTGATTATGAAAATCCCAAATTGTGCAGATTCTTGGATTTTATGCCTGGACCAAAGTATTGGACAAATTCAGCGTTGAATTTATAGAAGATTTTTTTTTTTTTTTTAAATAATTTCCCTGTAACCGTTGCGGTACTACCGTTTTATTTCTTTCAACGTTCTTCAGTTACTTCCAGAGTCGTATATTTCAATTTTAAGTAAAAGAAACAGAAAACCCATTGATCATGTAATAAATTTTATTTATGTTATGCTACTCATGAAAAAGCCGAATCAATAAGAATTTACATTGTGAGAACTGTTGTTTAAATGGATTGCCATGTAGGTTGACTCATTTGCATGAAATGATTTTCGGAGGAAGTGTTGATTTTTAAGTTTCAAGTTCAATCTCCCATCCCTCATAACTGTTACATAACTTTCACCACAATTAAAACCATAAGACATCATGCAAAATTTGTAGAAGAACAATTCACAGAAAATGAGGGCTGTGACTTGAGATTGGTAAAATGTACATCTCAAATTTGGTTCTTGAATTTTGAACATCAATCTCCTTCCTTGGTGATCGTTTGACCAAGAAGCACGTATAAAACGATGCGGAAAACAAGCAATCAAGAGGCAAGTGACTCAACCTCGTTTTGGGATTTTCAAATAAATTTTACAACTTAAAATTCCATTAAAAAAATGCAAGCACATTTTATAATTAATGACAACTTTTGATATACTTCATATAAACTCATGAAATTTATATCATATATACATGGTATTGTTGATAAAATATCTGTAATATTTCACTTCGTTTGGATTCGTATTTTGGAAGAAAAATCAAACCTTGTTGAGAAAATTGAACCTCCATTGCACGATAACTTTCTACAGTTAAGGTTTTGAGCTGTCCATTTGGTATAGTTGGATAAATCTTCTCAAGACCTTATTAAGTATAAATAAAGAACATTAATTTTGGCTTAGAATTGAAGAATATATGACCTTCCAAAGTTTGTTAAAAAATTTGCCCCTTTTTGGACGATGAACAGTAACTTTAAAAAATAAAAATAAAAAGAAAACCCACAGAAGTTGTTGCCATGTGGAGGTGATAATTATTCCAAATGCAATTTTCAATTGTTCCCACAACTATTTTTGGATGCTGATAATTCCAATATCAATTTAAAAAGTTGTATGTTGGTCCCAAAATTATTTTGAATATTGGTAATTCCAAATTCAATTTAGAATATTGATATTTCCAATATTCTTGATTTTTTATATGCAATTAAAATAATTTCAGATAATCAAAAATATTTTTTATTTTATATTATTGAAATAAATTAATAGAAAAATTAAAAATATTTTTTTACTTGATTAAATTCTGAAAATATTTTTATAAAATCGAAAATATTCATTTAATGGTATTTTCTTAGTGGGAGTCATTTTTTGAATTGCTCTCATTTTTCTGAAAATGATAAATACTTTGAGAGTATTTAAAATACCATGTTCTAGATAAGTTCATGAGTTGTATGGGTCTTGATTAGATTATGTGATCCATTATGACTAGTTTCTAATTTTTAGGATTTTCAGATATGGTTGGATATATGTGCACTTCTATCATCGTTAGAGGAGTTGCTAATAAAGCATGGGTATGGAATGTATTGAAAAATTATGTTCTTATTGAAATTATGAAATGGATCCACGACATACTCTAGTATAACACATAAAATATCTCGAATAATGCGTCAAAAAGTAATGCATTTGGGATAGCCTACATTTGAGGTGGAGAATATGTATCATCTAATAAGGACACTTCCTAAACATTAGCATGATATTGCTATTGAAATTCTAGATAATTCACCACCTCTATGTTACAACTATCTGATCGGGATTTTGATTAGAAAATGAAATTCAGAAAATAAGAATTTTATGATCAATTTAGATACGTATTTAGTTCATATTATCAAACAACATCTATGTAAACTTTTTTTTTCAAATCTAGCAGTTGAATAAAGAAGTTTAATATGATCACGTGTATAAATTTGACATTTTGAGATTTATATATTTATATTTCATGTTTATCACATATAGTCAAAATGTCTTGCTTGTGTTGTACATGATTAATTGTTTAATTGAGTAGGAGTTTTAAGATTGAAAGGGTTTAAGTAATTTTGACTTAGAATTTATGATTTTACACTATGATATAATTTTGTAATAATGAAACATTAGGATAATGGATGATTATGGGAACTTAGTGGACTTTCGATTCTATGTCTACTATTAATTATCATAAAACTTAATTTGCATGAGAGCAAAACGATATGTGTGCACAAATAAACATTTATATGATTGTCTCTAAAATTTTGGCAGACATGACATCTAAAAATATTATAGCTGACCTTAATAAAGGTGACAAATTGAATAGCGAGAACTATAATACTTCGTGCCATAAAATTTGATATATGTTGGAGGAACAAGATTGCCTTGAGGACATTAACTAGGTGATTGAAGATACGGGGGTAGGTCAACTGCTCAACAGAGAAGGGATCAGGAAACTTACTGGACATGAAAAAGAAAGATTTCACTGCTCGTGCAATTTTGGAAAGTTTCATGGTGGACGATCTCATTCATGAGTTTGAACAGTTCCTAATTGCTCATGACATCTGGACATATTTTGAGAGAGAAATATAGTGATATTAATGTAAATAGACTTGTAAAGTAAACATTAAGTTTGATACTTACAAGAAACTTCCTAATCACAACATCTCACAGTACATGAGGATCATGTCTACTATGATTAGGGAGCTAAAGTCAATTGGTCACATACTCTTCGATAAGCAGCGAGATCACGCTTTTGTGGCTGAACTTAGTTCTAGAAAAGCTTCAAGCTTTAAATGTAAGAAGAACTGGTTCAAAGGCGGGAAGTGAAGAAAAAAGAAACTGGACAAGGACATAAAAAAAATACCCAAGCGCAACGAGAAGAGTAAATAGTTGGAAAGAAGAAAGAAAAACGCAAGCTGAAATACTTCAACTATCAGGTGCTGGGTCATTTTGCTCTAGAATGCTCTAAGCCAAAGAAGGCAGCTCTTATAAATACTTCTTTTAGCGCTGTTTATATTTCAAGCTCTGTTATGCTAACTGAATCTTATCTTATATAGATTGTAGACTTAGAAGTGACAAACCATGTAACCAGAGATCAAGAAACGTTTGTGAAGTTACCTCAGTTTTCAACGAGGTCAAAGTGGATATACGTCGTCAACAATGATAGAGTGGATGTGAAAGGGATCGGTACATGCAAGTTACATTTACATGGTGGCCATGCTATTCTCTTTCATGATGTCCTTTTTGTACCAGGGATACAAATGAACTCAATTTTCTTTGTTGTTCCTTTAAGACTGGGTTTCAATTTGAACTTTTGTGGTAACTCTGTTCGTATAAACAATAGTAATGTATTTTATGGACTTGGACATGTGGAAGGTGGTTATAGTGTCGGACTGTGATCTTGACACCTAAAATTATTATGTTGATCGTTGTTTTTCTGTGAACTTATCTTCTTCTTCTTCTAAATATTTGAATATTGATACATATGTATGGCAGGCTAAATTATAACATATTGGGTAAGAGAGAATGAATAGGTTAGCTAAAAAAGTCTTGTTAGGTTCAATCTCTAAAACTTCGTTACTTACTTGTGAACATTGCATAATCAAAAAAACAACATAAAAACCATTCGATAAAGCTATTTAGATATATGTGGCCCTATGAATGTGAGGGTAAGACCCTCTTATTTCATTACTTTTATAGACAATTTCACGTGGTATAGTTACATATATTTGATTTCTCATAAGTCAAAAGCATCATAATGTTTTAGACAATATTTACATGTGGTAGAAAATCAAATAGATAGAAAGTTGAAAGATTTAAGAATTGATCAGGGACGTGAATATCTATCCAAAGAGTTCAAAGAACTACGTAATGATAAGGGAATCATTAGACAGTTAACTATTCCCAACACACCTTAACAAAATGATGTTGTTTAGAGGAGAAATAGAACATTTCTAGAAATGATGAGGTCCATGATGATGCAGGCTAACTTATCTATTTCCTATTGGGAAGATGCTTTGTTAGCTGCGACCTATAAATTCTTATTAGAAATCTCTCTAAATCGGTACTTACTACACCATATCAGCTTTGGACAGGAAATCCCCTAATTTAAGTTCTCTTAAATCTTGGGGATCAATTGCCTATATATATGATTCTTCAAGTAAGTTTGGAAAATTAAGTCCGTGGGACAAGAAGTGTACCTTTATGAGATATTTAGTGTAACGCCCCGAAAATTTTAGAATAAATTTATTTTAAGGAGTAGGATTTTGTAATACCGCACTATTATTTCTCGTGATTATCATGTCTATTTAAATTAATTGCATTAATACTATTTAGATTTTTGTCATGACTAACCATACTCTACAGTGGAATGTATCGTGGTCGCCCTAAATGATCGACGTGCCAACTAAAACTCATTATGATATGCTTATAATTCAATTAAACATATTAATGCATTATGTGATATTTATTTTATAAAAAGCTCAACGTTATAATTTGCAATTAGATATATTGAACTTAGACTTGGCCATAATGATATTTGTATCTTTCTTGTTAATCTAGATAAACTCTTAATTGGGTTTATAATTAGACCGTAAATAAGGTAATGAACCAACCACGAGTTAACTTACTGGATTTGATGAAATTGCTAACTAGTTTATTAGCACGCTTTTTTTACCCTTAAATTAAGTGTCCTAAAATTTGAATGAAAGCCTTTCACCTTCATTTACTAAAAAAAAATAAAAATCTTTCTATCCACTTATGTTTCACGTTCCTGGAATTTTATTTTCGCTAGAATAGTTAATTTATTTTATGTACTTTCCTAATTAAATTCTTTTTTTATTGATTTGAATTGGTAATGACTAATTTAAGGTGTTATTTAAGTAAATGAGGTAAAAATTGGATGTTAAAATTTATTAGCATAAATTGTGCCGAATTATCTATCATTAGGCCGAAAATGAAGAATTTTTACATAGCTTGATCAACGCCTTTAAAATAATTTAATAGTATAAAAAGGGGGCCTTATTAATTAAATTAGCACCAATTACACTAGTTAGCTGTCATTAGATTTAAAATGAAGACTTCCCACATACTTTTGCAAATTGGGCTACACTCCCTTTGAAGCTACTGTCGACCCACTTTCACACCCTCAGAGTATCCAAAATTTTGTTTTTGCTTGGCAATATTTTCCACAATTTTCTCAGCATATAGTCACGGCAACAGTGAAAGCTTTTGAGAATATGAATTTCTTACTTACGACAATTTTATTGTCAAACGAGTTAGGATACTCTGTGCAAGTTGTCCCGTCCTTTCATTATTGTAATTTTTCTTGCGTGATTTATTTTATGAAATGCTAATTGACCTGCGGGTCCCTATGGAATGAAATGAAATGAAATGTTAGATCGCCTTCGGATCTTCTCAAATGTGTTAGAGCTTTCGATTGATCACCTATTACTCTTGATGAAATGATGATATGGAATGTTATAGATTCATGTTTTAAAAGTTACTGTATTGTTTGGACGCACATAGTCTACTGAGTATAAATTACTCACTCTTTCAACTTTAACATTTCAGGTTAGGTCGGTCGACAGAGATGGTGGCTGAGCAGTACGCAGGTTGCCAAGTAAAGAAGATTTTCAAGAAAATATTTAAGTATAATTATGTTAGGATATTTTTTTGTTTTTCTTTAATTCCATCTAATGCTCTAAATTCTATTACACTGTTATTTTATTTTCAAATAAATTAAAAGTTTAAAATTTCCAATTAAATATTTCTGCTTCAAGTATGTTTATGAAATGATATCAGTAACACCACAATATTTAAGTTGATAAAATTCGGGGCGTTGCATTTAGACCAGTTCAAGGGATATATGTTCATAGGTGAAAACCATGATGTGACAATATTGGATAGTGATTTTCCTAATACGGAAAAATTAAAAAGGGAGAACCTTTGTATTAAATAGATGATAGAGTTGTACATGATGAATCAACTCAGGTGCAAGAGGAAATAATTCCAACTGTCAATCCAAGAGCAATTTATCTCCAAGGGTACTAGAAAAATTATTTCTAAACGTCATTTCGAGATTAAATGGCAAGTATTCCTAGTATCTCGAGAAGATGATGAAAAACCAAAATTATCATTCCCTACAAAGGAAAAATGGAAGAATGCAATGAAAGAAGAGATGAAGTTTATGAGATCGAATCAAGTCTGGGATTTAGTTGATCTTCCATTTGGTCAAAAAGCTATTGGAACAAATGGATTCTTAAGATGAAACGAAGAACTAGTGGGACTCTAGAGATGTATAAGGCTCATTTGGTGGCAAAATGTTATACTCAACATAGGGGTATAGATTATGAAGAGTGAAATTTTCACCAAATGTTATACTTAACATAGGGACATTTTAACCAACAGTGAAATTTACTTCAATTCGGTTACTCTTAGTTATACTAGCGTGTTTAGTTTAGAGTTACATCAAATGAATGTGAAGAATATCTTTCTCAATGAAAAATTGAATGAAAAATCTACATGTAACAATCAGTAGGTCTCATTGGAACAACCAAGAAAATAAACTTGAAAATTAAATAGATCAATCTATGGCTTAAAGTAGTCTTTTAGACAATGGTACTTGAAATTTGACAAAGCAATTATCTCGTACATTTTTGTTATGATGGACGAAGATCATTATATTTATTTGAAAAAGTCCAATGATAAATTTGTAATTTAATCTTTCTATGTAAATGATATCTTACTGGCTGGAAATAATAAGGAGTATATTAAAACTATTAAGAAACGATTATCCTTGAATTTTGAAATGAAGGTAATGGGTGAAGCAGATTACATATTAGGTGTTAAAATCCATAAAGATCGATCAAAGAGACATCTTATTGTGTCACAAGAGCCATATATAAAGAAAATTCTTGAACATTTCAAAATGAAGAATTGCAATCCCACTGACACTCCTATATCAAAAGGCAAAACTCAAGTCTTCATGTGTATCCTAAAACTCTTGAGAAAAAGAAGAAATGTCCAGAGGTTCATACTACAGTGCGGTTGGGAGCTTGATATACATTATGATGTGTACTCGCCATGATATTTGTTATGTCGTATTTCTTGTCAATAAGTATCAATCTAACCCTGAAAGAGAGCATTGGAAAGCCTTTAAGCAGAGCCGGACCTGATAGGAGGCCCAAGAGGCCTTCGCCTCAGGCCTAGCTTTTTAGGGGGGCCCAAAATTTTCCCCTTTCATTTTTTTTTCAATAAAGCCCAGCCCCAGTAGCCCATTTATCTTTCAAAACCTCCTAGAAGCTCGAGAAATCAGTGCAACGATTGGTATCCATTTTATTCTCATTTTTTCCTATTTTTTCCAACCTTTAGTCAACCACTGTGGGCCCCCTGTCAGAAAAGTAAAAGACCAACCTAACAAAACTTGAGGCCGCATTTAATCCTCATGACATTTGAAATTTTGATTTTTTGGCATTCCATTTTTGTCCTCCCATCATAATTTTATTACTTTCATACCCTGCCCTTCACTTTGGAATTGTATTTTTTCGCTGAGGGCAAACTGGTCCAGAAATTTCAACGGGATGATAGTCTCTATCCATTTCTGACACTTGGCTGCATGTGTCGAGCAGTCTTCATATTATTACTGTAGCAAAATGAGAATTGGCTGAAATACATATAAAGTAATAAAAATTTTATCAGGAATTTTTACGTCCAAAAAAATAAGATTTTTTGACACATACCACATATAAAATTTCCTAATAAAATGATGTAAATTATATCGAAAAATTTGTCGCGCAAAAATAATAAACATTAATAAAATAATTGATTTCTTTTTTAAAAAAAGACGAGTTATACGTTCTTTTTGACACACACGTTTAACTTACGTTTACCCATTTTCGATATTTGTTTCGATCATTCGATATGTCTACGATATAGTTTTCGAAATGAGCTTCGAGATGATATAGAAGATTTAAGTATTCGATCAGCGTACAATTATCAACGAATTTTTAAAGTTGGCATCTTATCGAAAATCTCGAAATTGTAGTTTGGAACAACTACTTTGACGCGTCGTAACATTTGCTACGGTTGTCCGTTTTGTGCACCGTTAACGACGTAGAATACTAGGCAATGAGTACTTCAAAATGATATTAAGATTGTGATATTTCGACGTCATATGATATCTCATAATGACTCCAAAAATTAAGACAAACACATGAGAAATTATAATGAATCTATTGGTCTTTTCCTTTTCCGCCAGCACCCTTTCCTTTTTCCTTCCACCACACAATGACACGTGTCATCTTTTTGAAATTCTGTAAGACCCCTGTAAGAAACCATATGTACGCGTAGCTTAATCCGAAAAAATTTGGCAAGAATGAGTGTCAAACAGGCTGTAAATATTAAATTCTAAATTTTTTTCCCCCGTCGTTCACTTTCTTGCAGCAAGCACAATACCACATATTGACATTACTTATTCATTTATAATGTTATGTGAAAAAGGGTTGTAATGAGATTATAAGAGAGCAATTTTCTTATTTGATGAATTGCGCGTGCGTGGGTTCACTAGGTTGTGGCCTAATAATTACACATACCCTTTCGTGTTTAAGGCTGTTGAAGGGTTGGGGGAGCTGGATCGAGGGGAGAGGCAAAGGATTCATGGGTTTGTTAATTGTTATAAAAGTGGGGTGTTATTTGATTGTTATGTTTGTAATTCCGTTATGGACATGTATGGGGGTTTCAGGTTTGGGATATGTGCAGAGCTTGAGCAAGGTGTTCGAGGAATTGTCTCTGAGAGACGTTGTTTTGTGGAATGTATTGATTTCATTTTTTGGGCTTGTCAAAAGTGAGAGATTTGAATGACATATACTAGTATTTCAGTTTTTCTCTTTTCTCTTGACTTTATTATAGGATTTTGGAATTGGATATATTTCTATTATTCCGGGATTTCACAATTGGATTTTTGGAATTGTATGTAATTGTTGTTATTTCGGGATTCAACAATTGATTATTGGAATTGGATGTGCTCTGTCCTTCATCTTCATTTTTTCTCTTTTCTCGACTTTATTCTAGGATTTTGGAATTGGATATATTTCTATTATTCTTGGATTTTGCAATTGGATTTTTGGATTGGATGTATCATGTAATTGTTGTTATTTTGGGGATTCAGCAATTGATTTTTTGAATTGGATGTGCTTTGTTCTTCATCTTTATCTTGTTGTACTTCTCATTTTGGAATTGGATATATTTCTATTATTCTGGGATTTTGCAATTGGATTTTTGGATTGGATGTAATTGTTGTTATTTTAAGAGTTAAGAAAGTAAAGATGTTATCATTTACATTTTACCTTTGTTCCGTGACTTTTGTTAGGATATCATTTATGGATTGCTTTGGGATTCCTGTAGCTTATTTTGAATAAATATTTATTTGTTGCTTTATTATTGATTTTATGTTAAAAATTTAGTTCCTCAAAACTCTTATTTAAAAAATAAATAAAAAAAATGCATCGTTTGCTATGAACTGGGGCCCCAAATTTTGAAACTCGCCTCAGGCCCCACGAAGCCAGGTCCGGCCCTGGCCTTTAAGAGGATATTGAGATAACTGGATGATACTGCTAATTACTTTTATGCTATTAAGGGATTGATTTGTGCTTAAAAGGATACACGCATGCTGATTGGGTTGGAGAGGATGAGTCCAAATCAACTTCAAGATATGTATTCTTGCTTAATAATGGCACCATCTCTTCGAGAAGCAAGAAATAGACATGCATTTTATTATCTACAATGGAAGCAGAATTTGTAGCATGAGTTTCAACGGTACGAGAAGCTATTTGGTTAAAGAGATTTTTGCATCATCTAAGAGTCCGGAATGGTGACGTGGGACCTATATTGATTTACTGTGATAGTCACACAATTATTGTATATACAAAGGATCCCATGTACACAACATAACCAAACATATTGATACAAAATGTAATTTTGTTAGAGACATCATAGGTAAAAATGAAGTGAATTTACAATATATTTCTACGCACCAAATGATAGCTGATCCGTTTACAAAACCTATCCCTAGATATATTATTATGACTCGTGTTAAATCTTTGGGATTGCATACAATTTGAATTATATACCGTGTAAACTTTTCAGATAAGTTCATTAATGAGTAGTGCTTTGAGTTCATATGTTAAGAGCCATCTTTTGTTGTGATTTTTTTATTATTGTTTCACCTAAAAGTATGTCAAACAAGTTGAGATTGGCTTACTCACACGAACAGTCGCCTTAGACACTTTAGGGTGTGCTGCAATGAGACATAGTAATTATGTTGTGTACATGATTCAGTCGCCTTGATGAGATATAAAGATGGGATTACAAGTTATCGAAATATATTTTGCCATCCAATAGACTTGTTCCAAAGCCAGATCGAGTTCTCTATTGGGATTACATAGAGGAATAAATATAAGAAAAACTCATGTTAGACATCAAGTAATAGCTGAACTATGATTTATACGATATATTTAATTTGTAAGATTAGACACACGTCCTAAAAAAGGAAAAAAATAATATTGTAACATGTGTTTCATACCATGTGTACTTACGACCAATGGGAAATGAAAGTTTGGTCCCAACTTCTTCATTGTATAAATCTCTGAGGCACATATAACCTCACTTATATACCCTTATGACTTTTGATTATTTCTTAGAATTTTATTTTGGTGTTGCTACTTTAGCATGTTGTCAATAATTATGGTTGATTCGGTTTAATGGGACATATCTAGGAAAGTAACTAATTTAGGATTAAGGGATTCAATTAGGAAATAAAGACTATTTTATCTAACACCTCGGCTTGTATTCATCGGCCGAATAATTGTGTTAACTTTTTTAGATTTGTGACACAATTATAAATACAATATAAATGAGAGTTGAGTATTTTTATTTATTTTTTATTAATTGAGGGGATAGAAATACTAGAACTAGTGTAACAAAATATATGTGTGGTATAGCGAGAAATATATATTCTCTAGTAGAGTTGCTATATCCCTAACAGTTGTAGAGTGTTGTGTACTTTTAAATTAACTCGATGCTCGCACGATCTATTTACTTATATGAACTTAGAGATGTTGAGATAAATATAGTTGATATTATATTAGAATGAGATCAAGCCCACCATGTGTGAGTGAAAGATGTTGGTTAAAACGAGTCGTCTATGTGGGTTGACTCAACCCGATTTGCATGAAATGAATTTTGGAGAGGGGAGTTGGTTTTTAAATTTAAAATTCAACCTCCCACCACCCATAAATGTTACATAACTTCCACTACAATGAAGACCATACGATATCATGCAAAATTCGTAGGAGAACAATACACACAAAATACATAAGGGCTATGACTTGATATGGGTCAAATATATATCTCAAATTGGGTTCTTAAATCGTGAACATCAAATTTCTTCTCCTCTGATAAAGTTTTTGACCAAGAAGTGGATACAAGATGGTGTGTAGAGCAAGCAATCAAAATACAAGTGATTCAATCTCGTTTTGAAATTTTCAAGAAAGTTTTACAACTTGAAATACGATTAAAAGCATGCAAGCACATTTTACAAGAACACCGTTACTGCTTATATGGTGACTGGGAGCTCCAGACCCCTAACATGAACTGGTCGAGTACATACTGTGCCAATTCGAAGTTGAAACTGACACTACAAAATTAAGTCTATGTTTGGCTCATGTTTATGAATATACAAGTTACTTTTGAAGAATTTAATAGCATTATCACTTATACACCATCCATTTCTATTTATTTATAATTTAATCCAGTTCATGATCACTGAAGAGATTGTCCCAGTTTCTCATTTCACCTCCCTTCACGATCTCACTGACAATCAGCAACAAGGTACTTTTTACCTTTTTCCAATTTAGTCTGCTTTTTCTTTCTGATTTTAAATAACTTGAGGTTCCATTTGTTTAGTTACATAATAAAGCATCTTAACTAATTTAATTTTCCCAAATTTTCACTGCTATTTCTCTATCCACCTTTTTCATTTCCATTAAAAGGAAATTCATTTTTTATTGGTAGGTATATTTTTTGGATTTCTTTTTAACTCAAATCTGCAATCAATGTTTCGTTTGGGCTCTCATTTCCAAGAATGGACTTTAAAATTTTGCTTAATTAATTGTTTTTTATGATGATATCTTAATTTTTATGTATGTTAAGAAAGATAATTAGGATAACGAAAATTAGGGCAACAGTATGACTTTGTTGGGTGGAATGTGAGGTAATAACTAATAAGGATGGACTTTGTTAAACCAGACTATTATTTTGATATTTTTAAGAATTCTAAATGAAGCAATAATATCTATTGTTGTTATAGTTCCAGTGGAAGTGGAGGGTGTGGTAAAGTATGGCATGATAAATTTTATATGTTTGAAGGGAAATATTTATTGGCTATAGCCTTCTTTTGTTGTGAATATAACTCAAAAGGAGACCAAAGAAATGACTGTTTTGAGTATTAAGCAAATTAGTATTCTCAAGGTGATATATTTTTTCACAGTTCACTCTGCTGTGAAATGACATTTTTTCATGATGAAAGTACACATGGTGAGAAAAACAGGTTGGGACAGGTAAACTTAGCGTGCTTCTTTATAAAGTATCCTATTTTTGAACAGTTGTACTAAGTGTCGATCTCCTACAAGGTTAGTTTTCTTGTTGATATAAGAAACTGCCTATTCTGCTTAAATGGATTCTATGTTGTGAAGGATGTCAAAAATGTAATCTAATATTTGTTTGCATTGAAACAATATGTCACCCTTATTTGGGGATTAGAGTTTAGAAAGCAAAAGAAAACTAAACACATAGAAGTTCTCGTCATGTGTCGTACCTAAAGGAAAATGAAAGGACAAACTTGGATAAGAAAGCTTGCATAAATGTATATTTTGGAAATAGAATTTTTTTCCACTTGGAAGAGCAAGGATATATCATGAGGCAATGACAAATATTTCACTAGGCTTGTTTGGAATGCAATTCTTTTATGCGCAAGGTCTTCTATTTGCTTTCCGTTCTACCAAAACATAGAAACAAAATCTAGGTTTACACCTTTTGATGTGTGTTTCTTTTGTTCTCCCTCGATATCCATTGTCATTTCCAAGATCCAAGGGAGTGGTCATTATTTGGAACTTTTTGCATGTTTTGTTTTGTAATCATTGATTACTACTAACGAGTTGCTGGGGACAGTTACCTTAAACCTTGTAACCTCTTTCACGTGATGCCATTATTCTTGTTTGATCACAAGCTATTGTTCCTATATCTATGTTAATGGTTGCTAAAGATTATTTTGATGTTTAATATGGGAATTTTTCTCCTATACTTTAGTCTTTCTCTTGGTTATTTATCCATGTTATTGTTGCAAAATTTGATCCTAACAAGGAGAATGGAGAAGAGAACCAATAGAAGTAGCAAACACCGAAAAATGACTTAAACACATAATCATTGTCCTTAAACTAAATTTGTCCCCTCTAGAATTGATTTTTATGCTTAAAATGACTCAAGGCAAATGATTTGTAGGATTTAACAAACTTTAAAAGAAGATAATACCAATCACTTATATTTTCTCATTAGAACATGAAGAACACTTGAAGGAATGAACATGTATAGAAAATTTTGTAAAAATTTCTTTCTATATGGATTGTTCTCGTAAGTTGATGAATTGATAGTGTTTTGGAATGAAATCTATCTCTTATTTATAGATTATTCATACACCACAAAAATGTCTCAAAAGTTCATGAAAAATTGAGTTTTCTCATCAGAAGGCGCCAAAAAAGGACTATAATTTCAACCCAACGGTAAAAAAAATGGCATGGGCAGCCCTATACAAAACGGGGCTCTTGCCCAGACTAAATTTCCCTGGTAAACCAAATCAAGGCCGAGTGAGTCCTTATGCTCTCCATTGTTCTTCTCGTTTTGCTTTCGATTTTTCAATACTTGCATGACGCACCCATATGGCGGTATTATCATTCATATATACTTATCATTATAAGTTGAACAATAAATTACAATAGTTATTATTCTCCTTTTAGTGTTTAAGCTGCATATCCCATGATGTTTGTGTTGAATTTAATTGTAATCATGCTAAGAATCAAGAATTACAAAGTAATAAATTAATAAATTGAATGCATATCGGTGGAAGCCATTGTTAATATAAATAATAGCAGTGAGATCTTCCTCTCCTTACTCCTCATAAAGTATTAGTCATCAATGGGCAAGCTAATAAACAACATGGAGAAGAGAGGGGACCTAACCTTTATATAGGAAATTTTTTGAGCCATCCCATTAAGACTGAATCTCTAATTATGGTTTATTTTCGGTCCATATACTTAAAATTACCACATCATATTAAATATAACCCGTAAGGTGTAAAAGACCCAATTGGCCACTTCATAAATTTAGTCCAATCATAAATATTATTATGAGCCATACATCTAACATGTAAAATAAATAATCAAATGTGAAATCCATATTAGAAATATTCTTACATTCTCCCATTTGGACAAACATTTGATTGCTATAACAAAACTTTTTTAAACACCCAAGTTAGACTAAACAGGTAGCCACAAAAGTGCAAATGATGACACCTTATGCAGCACGATCCAGTCCAACAAGAATATTAACAACGAACATAGAAGTCATTACACCAATTAAGCGATGTAAGACTATTTCACAACTACAAATTCCAATATCCTTATAGACGTGGATTCCCATCCTCCAATCAATGTGGTAGTATTTGTATGAACTGAGCACAAAATGTGATAAATAAAAAATAAAAAAAAATAAAAAAAACTGTGCTAATTCATATTGGTCCTCATAATACTTCAGATCAAAATGAAGCCACATGTCTCCAAAAAAGACTCATCTTATGTCTTTATCTTGTCATATCTCAAGATTATAATAATATCATAATAAAAAGACATAAGATAAATGCATGCTCAAAATAATTCATGGATAGGGGAAAAAATATTTTATTATCAAAAAGGGCTGTACCCAAAAATATATTGGTTGTCTACGTACCCCATAAAGTGATCAAGCCCAAAACGTAGTTCTTTTACATATATATATAACTCCCACTATCCTAAACATCAAATGTTTTCACAATGCCCATATTAGCAACATATGTCTTAAAGATTTTTGAAGCAAGTACCTTAGTCAAAGGATCTGCAATCATTGTCTCTGTATTAATATGCTCTATTTTCGTCTGCCTTTCCTTAACTCTATCTCCAACCACCAAATATTTTATATCAATAAACTTTGACCCACCAGAATTTTTATTATTCCTTGAAAGAACACTGCTTCACTATTATCACAATAAATAGTGATTGGTTTTTGAGATGGAATCAACAACTTTCAATCCATAGATGAAAATTCTCAACCAAGCGACTTGGACTGTAGCTATATAACATGCTACAAATTCGACTTGCATAGTAGAATATGCCACTAGAGTCTGTTTAGTACTTTTCCAAGAGATAACAACACCAACTAACGTGAAAATATAACCCGAGGTTGATTTCAAATCATCTTAACATCCAGCAAAATCAGAATCTGAATAGCCTACCACCCAAGATGATTTGAATGCTCGAATGTAAACATATAACCTTCAGTTTTCTTTAAATATCTTATAACTTTCTTAGCTGCTTTCTAATGTTCTTGTCCTGGATTCGGCTGAAACCTACTAAGGACACTGACTCCATAGGCTATATCCGGTCTAGTGCAAACTTAAGCATACATCAAGCTCCCCACAGCACTAGCATATGGAATCATCTTCTTAGATTCCCTTTCTAGCTTATTCCTTGGACATTGACTTTTGTTAAACCCATCCCCTTTTATTAAAAGTATATCATCAGGTGTACAGTTCTGCATATTGAACCTTTTTAGAACGCGTCGTATATAAGCTTTTTGAGAAAGTCCTAGCAAGCCACGATTCCTATCACGATCTATTTCAATGCCAAGCATATAGGAAGCTTCTCCAAGATCTTTCATCCCAAAATTAGCAGACAACATTTTCTTTGTCTCATGAAGCAATCCTGAGTTACTGTTAGCAAGCAGAATGTCATCAACATATAGTACAAGAAAAATAAAATTTCTCCCACTGATTTTGAGATAAATGTATTGATCAACTGTATTTTCAACAAAATCAAGGGAAGTTACAATCTCATCAAATTTCAGATACCATTGTCTAGATGTTTACTGGAGGCCATATAAGGATTTTTTTAACTTGCATGTCAAGTTTTCTTTTCCTTTCACAACAACACCTTCAGGTTGTCTCATGTAAACATTTTCAGAAAGATCTCCATTTAAAAATGGTATCTTAAAATGCATTTGATAAAGCTCCAAATCATAGTGTGCCATAAGTGCCATAATAATTTGAAAAGAATCTTTCAACGAGATAGGTAAGAAGGTTTCAACATAATCAATTCCCTCACGCTGAGTGAAACTTTTTGCAGCCAATCTTGTTTTCTTTCGTTCAACATTTCATTTTGAATCCAATTTACTTTTGAAGATCAATTTGTTATCTATAGCTCTAGCATCTGAATAAAGTCTAACAAGTTCCCAAACTTTATTTTTTTCCATAGAATTCATTTCATCTTCCATGACAATTATCCATTTATCTACCTTAGGACTTGTCAATGGCCGATTATAAGTAACATGATTAACATTATGCCCAATATTAAAATTACTCTCCAATAAATATGTAATATAATCAATGGGCACTACGGATCGCCTTTCCCTTTGTGATCTACTAACTTGTGGCTTAGGAACCGATTCAATTGTTGTTGGAGGGATTGGAAGTTCCTCTTGGTTTCTTAGTTCTTTATTAACTACTTCAACTCGCTGACTCTTTCCTGTATAATAAGAACTGGAACAACAACTTGATTTGGTTCAAAAAAAGTTCCCTCAATGTAGAACTTCCACTATCACCAAAATCATTCTCCAGAAACTTAGCAGTAATGGAGTCCACAATTCTAGTGCCACGATTTGGATAATAAAACTTATATCCTTTTGATCTCTCTAGGTACCCGATGAAATAAGTGGGAGTTGATTTTGGGTTTAATTTCTTCTTAGATTGATTATAAATCCTAATCTCAACTGGACATCCCCAAACCTTAAAATGAGCTAAACTTGACTTACGTTCTATCCATAATTCAAAAGGTGACTTTGTAACAGTTTTATTTGAAACTCTGTTCAAAATATACATAGTAGTTTTCAAGGCTTGACACCACAAATATTCGTGCAAATTTGTTCTACTCATCATGCTCATGACCATATCCTTCAGAGTTCGATGACGTCTCTCAAAAACACCATTCTGCTCAGGTATCCTGGCATGTTGTATTGAAGCGTTTTTCAACACTCTTGTAAAAACTTTACAAAATCACCCATGTTTTAATCAGACTCGTTATATTTCCCATAGTATTCACCACCATAGTAAGATCTTACAACCTTGATACTTTTTTCACATTGTTTCTCTACTTCCATTTTGAAATTTTTGAATCTCTCAAGTGCATATGATTTATTGTTAATCAAGTAAGCATATCCATATCTCGAGAAATCATCAATAAAGGTTATGAAGTATTTGTTCCCACATATGGTGGAAGGTAAAAGTCTACTGATATCAGTATGTATCAAGTTCAAAATACCATCACTCCTGGTAGAACCTTTCCTTGTAGACTTAGTTAGCTTTTCCCTTAAACAACTAACACGTGTGTCAAAGTCAGAGAAATCTAGAGGGGAAAGTATCTCAACTTTTACCAATCTTTCCATTCTATCCATTGAAATGTGACCCAACTGTTTATGCCACAACATAGATGATGACTCACGAATTAGAGCAGTTTTCTTTGATACATTGGTAACACAAGAAACTTCACCAAAAGGATTTGAAGACAATTTGTATAAACCATCACATAAAAGTTCATTCCCAATCAAACGAGAACCATAAAATAACTCAACATTTCCATTACCAAAGTTAAAAGAAAAACCACAAGCATCTAGTCTCGATATAGAAATTAAATTCCGTCTCATTGTCGGTACAAAAACTGTATTTTCCAAAATAAGGGTAACACCGGACCCCAAAAACAACTTCCCCACTCCTGTGAATTGGACCTTCACTTGAACTCCCTTTCCAATGCTCAAGCTCACTTCATTTGCACTTGGCCTCCGTTTGCTTGTGAACCCCTGCAAGGAATTCATAATATGAATACTAGCTTTCGAGTCTAACCACCAAAAATTCAAAAACACATCTACAAAGGAAGACTCAAAACAAACTAAGGCCAAGGGAATTTTAATAGCCTTTAGCTCTGATGATATATTTATCATCTTCATAACGTGCTCTCCAATACCACTTGTACCATCACATCTAATATTCATCAATTTATTCATCAGATCCCTAGTTTCGGCTTTATCAGACTCAATAAATTTTTCTGCTATGGTATCCATAAAACTTTTGGCATTTTTACTGTCTGGAATAGCACCCATAATAGAATCAGATATAGAGCGCTTAATAATTTTCAAACAAAGTTTGTTGGCTCTTTCCCATTTTTTGTACTAGGCTACATATTCAATATTGCTCTTATCTGTAAGTTTGTCAAGTTTTTTCTCCATTGCAAAATCCAAGCCTAAAAGACCAGGTGCTATCTCTACATCTCGTTTCCATTTCACATAATTATTTCCAGTCAAGGTTTCAAAGACGAACAATTGACTCGAAAGAGATGAGACATTATAAACTGTGGAAACATAAAGTATCATATTCAATATCATCCAAACATAATGCATGCAGTTAAATGGATGATAAAAATATTCAATTAATTAACATTGGCTATTAATTAGATAATCCGTAATTTAAATCAAAACCATATGAATTTTATTACGGTAAGAGCCTAAATACATCATCATAAAGTCGTATTTGAGTAGACAATACAACATGCTATAAAGTACTCTTAAAACACATCATATAGTTAGGTTAACAAAATCACATTGACTTTCGAAATTTTAACACCTTTGAACAGAAAGAAATTTCTAGTCCAAAGTAAGCTCGTTAATCGCCTTATGTCATTTTTCAAAAATATCACATATAATAACACATTTGGGCAAAATATTATATGCAATAAATTAAAATAGTTGGGCAAATATATATATATATATATAGATATAGAGAGAGAGAGAGAGAGAGAGAGAGAGAGGGAATCGAATAAATAATAATAAGTGTGCCATTTTGGCAGCTACCACCCATTTTTATTTCAAAATATTTCTCTTTGTGGAAAAATAAGGATTGTCTCAATACCCATAAAAAATTCAATCACAAAGCAATAATTATGCAACAATTCATAACTATTAATCGATAAATGGCAAAATTATATGGGATTGGGAGACAAAATGAGCAACAAATTTCAATATATACATTATAAATGAAATTTACGCAAACAAACAATAGCGATAAAAAATTTAATATAATATTAATTGGATCAATAAAATTTTAATTGGGTCAAAAATTAAAATTTTAGGACTAAAGCTTTAAAAATTCAAATTAAAAGCCCTCTACAAATTCAAACTCAAAATCATATTGAAATTTGCCACATGACCTTGGTTCAAAATTATAAACAGGTCCTTCAATATTTAAAATTGCGTGGCAGGTCCTTATATTTAAAATTACAATATAACCCCAAGTGTCATCAGGCAGGCGCGTGTCATCTCATAGATTACGAGAGAGGCTCCCATCCCCAATGCCTCCTACCGTTTGTTAGATATTTTTCATCATTTTGCATGTATTAAATTTTGTTTTGCGAATGATTTGCTGCCCCTGAAAGAGAATTTTATTTTCAGAAGTCTTTGAATAGATGCATCTGTTCGTTTTTTAACAGTCACCTCCAGTAGATGTATGCAAGGATTTCAAGGGACACACCTATTCAAACAGTTGCCTCAATTTCTATAAATTCTGGGCGAATTTTCGTTTGCAAAACACATTAAAAACAATTTATTCTTCTTTCTTTCTCTTAGCATCAATAAGTTATTTTCGAGTGTCATCTTGGTTTGATCAAATAGTCATAATTTGAATCAAACGTCTCCATTGTATCCTGAGAGAGATTTTCTATCATACCCCAGTTGTGACTTTGTTGGATAGGGGAGAAACATCTCTTAAAAGATAACGTTTTTTCGTGCTTTGGAGTTCATTAAGTATTCAGATTTTCCTACATTTTTTCAACACCATTTACAGAGAACCTAAATTTTTTTTGGTAGCTGTCGGTGTCAGGGAAAAGGGAAGAGTTACGCAACGAGACTCCCTTTTCAGTCGCCCACAACAGTCCCGGTGCAAGTGGCGGCGACCACCACCAGAAATTACGAATAAGTAGCAAAACGGGGCTGACGCTGCCAGCGCGAAGCAGCGGCTCTGTTGCTTTGTCGCCTCGCCTGAGACGGCAGCAGGCACCAGCTACAATTCACATGGCCAGACCAACAATTTCACCTAGATGTCTCCAAATAAAAGTCGGTCGCCTATTGAAATTGAATTTTAGATCTTTAGTTCAAGGTTTTAAGTCCAATGTATAGATCTCTCCATCTTTGGTAAAGAGTAGAAGGAAAAACGCGTAGGAGACCAAGTTTTAAAGTTTTGTAGATTTGGTGGTTTTGGATTTCTTTACATGTTTGCATGATGAACATATTATACATATATGTACAAAGCCAAATTATATGTACAGAAACGAGAAAACACAATATATATATATATAATGAATGAGTTTTATACATATATGCATACACGAAATTATATGCATAGAAAATTCCACATGAAATTTTGATGCAAAGTTGAAAAAGTTTGAACCAGTCAAGATAGAATATTTTTTTTGATGATGGATTCTAATCTTAGCATGGTGGCTCTGATATCAATTGTTGAATTTAATTGTAATCATGTTAAGAATTAAAAATCACAAAGTAATAAATTAATTAATCAAATTAATACCTATGAAAGCCGTTGTTAATATGAATAATAGCAGCGAGATTTTCTCATCCTCGCTCCTCACATAGTATTATCGATCAATAGGGCAAGCTAATAGAAAAATTGACAGGAGAGGGGACCTAGCATTTATACAAGAAATTATTGAGTCGTCCCATTACAATTGAAACTCTAATTAGGGTTTATTTTCAACCCACATACTTAAAATTATCACATCATATTAAATACAACCCGTAAGGTATAAAAAGCCCAATTGATTACTTAATAAATTTGCTCCAATCACAAATATTATTATGAGTTATACATCTAACCCGTAAAATAAATAATTAAATGTGAAGCCCATATTAGAAATATTCCAACAGTTTGTGGAGTGTACAACAAATTACGGCATTCCGTAGCCGAAAAGAGTGTACCCTTGTATAATGAAGGCTTTTTTGAAACGAAAAGTAGTATCAAGTCCAAAGATCTTTAGTCTACAATTTTGAACTTCTTCTTAGGGTTTGACGAGGTTTGATCAAAATTTTAGTGTGATGCCATTTCACTTTGTTGACATTTTGCTTCTTGCTAGTTTTTCCATTGAAATTTGATCCTATCATACTTGAAATATCAGACATTGTTCTCCTTCCGTGACAATGATTGTTCATTGCCCCCTCTGTGTCTACTAAATCTTGAATATTACTTATTTTCTAAGTTGAAATACCAGCTTAAAGTTAGAAAGTGTACAGGTGAATCTGCAAAAGCAAACATGGCACTGTTAAAGTGATCATGATTCAAGCCCAGTGGTGGAAAATGTTCATGTAACTCACAGAAATTATAGAGAATGTATCTTATTCTATTGTTGTTCATCGAGTATTCTCGTTTAAAACGTGTCCTTGGACGTATGTGCGCACGCGAGCATATTTCTCATGGGTTCTTCTACCTTGGAATAGTTGATTTAAGTTTGTAGTTCTAATTATGCTGTTTAATTTTTATTAAGAGGAAAAACCTCGTTTTTCTATACATTCTTATAAATGAAATTACATACTTGCAACTCTTGCAATTGCAAGTAAAAAACGCTCAGGATTTAGCCTCTAATATCTCTGCACATTCAGTCATTTTCAACCTCCTCTCATCCACATTTAGCGATGAAGTTAGCGCAAATCCAATAGCCGTAATAGTACAACAACAACAAATCAAGAAATCGATCAATCATCGGTTTGCTTTTCTAGTTATCCAAAGCCTTAGGCCAATATGATTCAACACCCCTACACAATTTTTTCAATCTCTGATGCGCCACAAGGCGATGTAGGCCAATACTCTATATCCTACAAACATGATGAGCAAAATCCCAACGCTCATTGCTGGATGCATTTGTCCTACGATGTCTTGGTTAACAAATTTACAGCTTGCTCTCTTTTGGCCATCTTTGATAGAGCATCCGAGCAATGAGGAAATTTGTGTCCCATCACCATATTGGACGTTGATTAAAAGCCGATAGCTATAAAATATGGTCGAAATATACTTAAACCATGACATGAAGGCTGGCACCTTGTGCACGTAGAATCCTCCTGTTAAAACAAATGCTAGCATTGTGACAGTTACCACAGTTGACGCCTTCTTGGCATCCATGATCAATGCACCAAGAGCAAGGCCGAGTCCTTGAGATACAAGCACATGACTTAGGAGCACAATTAGGGTTAGCAAAAATGCGCACAGCTCAGATTTTAGCCCGGTCATCCAATACACTATTGCCAGGAATAATATGGGGAGAATCATATCCATGGGTAGGTCCCCCGTAATACGGGCCATGAAATAGGACAATAGCGTATACATACCCGAAGCTCTTTCCTTGACGAAAATAGCTCGCTCGTGAGGAAATGCAAACACGGCACCGAAAGATGGAAAAACACCCCAGAAGATAGCAATGAAGAAAAGAAGCCCTAGACGATCCTGAATATCCCGATAATCAGAGTGCCACCACATGAAACCAGCTAACAATGAGGCCGTGATCACTTGAAAAACTCCCAGAGGGTTAAATGTTTCATGCTTTCTCTCTTTCATGTTTCGTTGGAGGAGAATAATAAACTGATCGAACCACGTCGAAAAACTCTGTTTGTAATCACAGGTGTGTTTTCCCACAATCATAATCTCTTTTGTTGCCATACTTGTGGAATCCAAGCAGGCTGCCTTCACCTTTGGGGCCAATACTGCATTGTAAGAGGATACTAGGTTTTGCCTCACATTAGGCTTCTCTTTGTCCCTTATCCCATCAAGTTGGCACACCCCTAGACATGGAAAAAAGGTTTAATCAGTATATTGGGTACAAAGTTCATATAAAAATGATAAACAGTATAATTAGAAAAAAATTATTTTATTTCTTTTATGCTTCATACTATCTAATACTAAGTAACACGCCTTACCAAGCGAACCATGCAATGGTATACAATTGCGTCAATTACAACAATTTAACAATAAATTAATCCTTATTCTCAATAAATTTAGATCCGATTACATTAATCATGTTTTTGCATTCAATTTGATTCATCACTACATCAACACCAAAACCAAACTAAACACAGCAAGCCAAGTTATAGACTTGATCTACTTCCTAGTTCTAACCTGTTTTACTAAGGTCACACCATTTTTAACCATAAGAATCTCCTTAGCCGAACATATTAGTCGTCTTTCGTTAATTTATCCATCAATTATTTATAACATGATCTTTTGATAATTGTTGCCAAGTAGCAAGAGTTAAAGCTGTCCAATGTTGGTGGTGAGGTAGGAGTCCACTCAACATAAAGTTGGTGATGGATTTGGGCCACCATTTCCACTTCCTTCATTTCGTTATTTAATCACATAAAATATATAGTGGGAAGCACCCTAATGTCCTTAACACGTTGTCCAAATTGAAACCAAAAATGGTTCTCTTTTTTTTTATAAATAAAAGAAAAGAAATAAAATATGAAACTATTTTCCAGATATGTTTTTCAAGATATTAAAGTGCGACAAGTGCTACTTAATATGAGTCTCGATCGTGTCTAGACGTATAAAGTGAATTGCAACGGATCCAACTCATCCTATGTTTTCAATGTATCGGACTAACAGACAGACTGGGAGGCTTAGCAATCTACTCTAAATCTATCAAATCTTTATATAAATGGTTATGATTGTTTAAAATGAGGTATTAACTAAAAACAAAGAATAGTATTTAATCAACAAAAAATCAATAAGATACTTTAGTGAAAGTGTTAAATATCTAAAATCAAAAAGCATCATGATTAATTAGTCCCAATTTAAAAGGTCCCCACCATGAGACATGGAAGGAATTAATCACATCTTTTTAGTTGATAAAAAAAAAAAAATTGTATCATATGCTATCCTACGTAAGGAATGTTGTAATATTTCCTTAATCCAATGTTATAATCATTTTGTTGTCCAACAACGAATTAAGGGTGTAAAACCTATTTTAATATTCTTTCAAACAATGGTGTCCACCAACTATTATATTATATCATTATTTTGCAATAAAACTTGGTTTAGTGACATGTCCCACCATTCTATTCTTGGAGAAAAAGATAGAATGACAATTTATTTTAATGGTCTTCTTAACACAAAAATATGGAGTGACGTGTCACTGTGAAAATCTCGTTTGATAATATATTCGAGTAGTTAAAAAACCTTTATTAGGTAAAGAGAGATGAAAAGCTTAGAAAAATGGATTAAAAGTCAAATATGAAATAAGTAATTATATGCAACGAAATGAGTTAAGTAGATTTAGAATTCACTTTTTCTTTTGAACTTCTACAGTCAAATAAAAGAATTAAGAGCGTTGATTATATTTATTTTCCATGGAACATATCAGTTCTCAACTCAAATTCCTAATTTGGAGTGTTTGATTGCTATTTTTTTCATTGAAAATATGTCTATTTTTCCTTATTTTTAAGGAAAATATTTTCTTTGGAGGGAGTAGGTTTTTGTTTTACTCAAAACAAGAAAAATATTTTCTTATCTAAGTGATATTTCCATGTCAATCAAACAATAAATCATTGAGATCAAAACGGAAAAGAATTCTTTCTATGAGAGAGAGAGTCGTGATTATAGATTAAGAATCTAATAATTGAACCGATTCCATGTTATATATTCTCTTATAATAAAAAGAGTCGTGATTATAGATTAAGAATCTAATAATTGAACCGATTCCATGTTATATATTCTCTTATAATAAAAAGATAGGAAGAATACAAGGTCTTAATTTCCATCAATGGACCCCTTTTCAGAAAAATTAGCATAAGATACTTGAATATGATTAGCTGGAAATCTTAAGTTATTGATTCCAACACAATTAGGTCCCAAAGATGAGAGAACTTTTATCTCTAATCAGTAACGACCATCACTAATTAATTAAAGAAGATCGAATGCAAGGATGGTTTTATTTTGGGTTTGACACCTAATCTTACTTCTGAAAAAGTAAAAATTTAGCATATTTTATTTTTACTTTTCATTCTAAAATTAATGATTACACTCCTAATTTTCTTCAAAAAACTACATCATTTCAAAATATATAAAATTTTAGAATGGATATGACAATATATAAAATTTTAGTTAAGTCTTTAAAAATCCATCACCAAAAATCTGAAAAGATAAAGGATCAAAGCATCGAATTAGATCGAACTGATAGTACTTAAAACAAGATAAACAAATAAAGTAGAATTTTGGTATAAACCAGCCGATTTAGGAGAAATGGATTGCTTGCTGGTTCTTGATGCGTTCAAAAAAAAAAAAATGAAATTTGACTTGTAATTGTGTGGTTGAACCGACCAATCAATTCAATTTAAAAATAATGAGTTTCAGCTTGTTCTTTCTTCCTTAATCCTTTTAGTGTTATTCAATATAATTTACCAATCAATTCCTAAACACACTAGATATGATAAGCTAAGGGCACCTAAGGGTAACCGTCCGGATATTGATTGGCCTTGGTTTGACATGATTTACGTGTTACTGGTTCCCAGAAGAGTTAATATCTGTATTAGTTAAATTGGAAGTGTTCGAGTTATTGGCTCGTTCAACCCGACAGTATTCATGGCAATTTGATCAACTTTGTTAATTGCTTTATTTTCATCCTAGTCTTATCTAGTGGTAATATAACAAAAAATGCAAAGGAGCATAAAAGAATTTGATAAAACTATTGGATCAAAACCTCAAGTGCAAAAGCAAAAATGTAAACAAAAGACAGATGGTCACTTGCTATTAGCCACGTGGTGTACATGAAAGTTACATTCCTAAGAACTGTAGCCTCCAGATGCAAAAGCCAGTACGTATCTAATCACTTTTGTCCACTAATTGTTTTGCCTAAAAAAAAAAAGTCTCCACCTTCCCATCTCACCATATAATAAAGAAATCTCCACCACCGTGGCCGTTGCCACTCAACCACTACCATTGGCGGAGGTTGGCCAACGGGATGCCTTAACTGGATGTCTCGATCAAAGTCATTTGCAAGGTTAATGAATTTGCAAAACTAATGCATATAAAGTTGTAAGTACGATTTGTAACTTTGATAAATCAAATCGAACTCATCTAATAAGCTGTGTTCAACTTCACAGATCCATAAATGATCAACCACTTTACTGTTGGACCACATATATCATGTTCGGCTAATCTAAAGTGTCATAAAACTAGGAACATTAATGTATGCTACCTAAACTTTTACTTCATTAACCAAAAAGATCTATGGTTTGTTGCGCCTTTAATGAGTTAAAATTTAACATCTACTTTTCACAGAAAAGACCTCATTAACTAGAGTCAATTTCCCTGCCATATATTCTTGAAACACAAATAATAATACTTTAATCACATACTTCCCATCGGATATGTTCAATACGTTGAATTCAAATTACTATCAGTCTTATCCAGATCAATTCAGACATATACGGAGCATTGAATTAATTGTTCCAATATCACTAAACTTAGGTTAATGTTTTTATTGGTAATTAAAATTTAAAATGTCGAGTTTTGATTACTAAAATTAGGTCCATATTTTCGTTTGTTCACTGAAATTTAAAATGTCGAGTTTTGACTTCTGAATTTTGAAAAATATTGTACGTTGCTCACTAACATAAATATTGAACTTTGAAAGATGTTGAGTTTACAGTGAGTAACGTACAACATTTTTCAAAATTACGTAACCAAAACTCAACATTTCAAATTTTTGTAATTAATCGAAAACATGGACCTAAGTTCAGTGATCAAAACTCGATATTTTTAACTTCGGTAACAAATCAAAGAATGGACTTTCAGTGAGCATTGGAACAATTAACTCCACAGTACTTTAACCAAAATGCATGTAAATGTAGAGACAACAAATGAGTGCCGAAATACTAAGCCCAAATTGTTGGAATAGTGTTTTTTTTTTAAATGAGTGGTTAAAAAAGAATGAGCAAATTTCAATTTACGTGTAATATTATTTTATGAAAAATTGTGTAATTAAAAATAGAAGAGAAAAATAAAATATAATGTAATGAAAATTAATGAAAGCCAGGGCTAGATATGTCACGTAACGTCATGACACATTCAGTGTATGTTCGAAATATAGAATACACAGTCTTATCTAATTCGACCTGCTAATTCTATGAGACAAGGATTACGGGCGTACCGTTAGCCAGATCAAGCAAGAAATCAGCAGGATTCATGGGAAAACTTGGGCAGAAGCCAACAGATTCAAAATAATTCATGACCTCATTCCCTTTACCGAAATATATACACCTCCCTTCGGACAAAACCACCACCGAGTCAAACGACTGGTAAACTCGGCTCGACGGCTGATGCACCGAGGTAACTATCGTTTTCCCCTTCTCCGCCAGTGACCCCAGCGTCGTCATCAGCCGGAACGCTGCCGTGGAATCCAACCCCGATGTCGGCTCGTCAAGAATTAATAAACTAGGGTTTATCAGCATTTCATGTGCTATGCTTACTCTTTTTCTTTCACCACCTGAAATTCCTCGAATAAAACTGTTCCCAATAATTGTATCCTTACATTTAGCCAACCCCAGTTCGCGAATCACCGAATCCGCCGTGGAAATTTTCTCATTTCTAGAGAGAGAAGCTGGTAGCCTTAACAGAGAGCAGAAAATCAGGAACCCCTGCAAGGAATTAATATGAATACTAGCTTCCGAGTCTAACCACCAAAAATTCAAAAGCACATCTACAAAGGAAGACTCAAAACAAACTAAGGCCAAGGGAGTTTTAATAGCCTTTAGCTCTGATGATATATTTATCATCTTCATAACGTGCTCTCCAATACCACTTGTACCATCACATCTAATATTCATCAATTTATTCATCAGATCCCTAGTTTCGATTTTATCAGACTCAATAAATTTTTCTCCTATGGCATCCATAAAACTTTTGGCATTTTTACTATCTGGAATAGCACCCATAATAGAATCACATATAGAGCGCTTAATAATTTTCAAACAAAGTTTGTTGGCTCTTTCCCATTTTTCGTACTCGGCTACATATTCAATATTGCTCTTATCTGTAAGTTTGTCGAGTTTTTTCTCCATTGCAAAATTCAAGCCTAAAAGACCAGGTGCTATCTCTACATCTCGTTTCCATCTTACATAATTATTTCCAGTCAAGGTTTCAATGACGAACAATTGACTCGAAAGAGATGAGACATTACAAACTGTGGAAAAATAAAGTATCATATTCAATATCATCCAAACATAATGCATGCAGTCAAATGGATGATAAAAATATTCAACTAATTAACATTGGCTATTAATTAGATAATCCGTAATTTAAATCAAAACCATATGAATTTTATTACGGTAAGAACCTAAATACATCATCATAAAGTCACATTTGGGTAGACAATACAACATGTTATAAATTACTCTTAAAACACATCATATAGTTAGGATAACAAAATCACATTGACTTTCGAAATTTTAACACCTTTGAACAGAAAGAAATTTCTAGTCCAAAGTAAGCTCGTTAATCGCCTTATATCATTTTTCAAAAATATTACATATAATAACACATTTGGGCAAAATATTATATGCAATAAATTAAAATTGTTGGGCAAAAATATATATATATATTTATTGTAGAGAAAACCGAATAAATAATAATGAGTGTGTCACTTTGGCAGCTGCCATCCATTTTTATTTCAAAATATTTCTCTTTGTGGGGACAAATAAAGATCGTCATATATTGCAGAGAAAATCGAATAAATAAAAATAAGTGTGCCATTTTGGCAGCTACCACCCATTTTTATTTCAAAATATTTCTCTTTGTGGAAAAATAAGGATCGTCTCAATACCCATAAAAAATTCAATCACAAAGCAATAATTATGCAACAATTCATAATCATTAATCGATAAATGGCAAAATTATATGGGATTGGGAGACAAAATGAGCAACAAATTTCAATAGATATATTAAAAATGAAATTTACGTAAACAAACAATAGCGATAAAAAATTTAATATAATATTAATTGGATCAATAAAATTTTAATTGGGTCAAAAATTAAAATTTTAGGACTAAAGCTTTAAAAATTCAAATTAAAAGCCCTCTACAAATTCAAACTCAAAATCATATTGAAATTTGCCACACGACCTTGGTTCAAAATTATAAACAGGTCCTTCAATATTTAAAATTGCGTGGCAAATCCTTATATTTAAAATTACAATATAACCCCAAGTGTCAAATTGCAGGCAAGTGCCTGTCATCTCATAGATTACGAAGAGGCTCCCATCCCCAATGCCTCCTATCATTTGTTAGATATTTTTCATCATTTTGAATGTATTTAATTTTGTTTTGCGAACGATTTGCCGCCCCCGAAAGAGAATTTTATTTTCAGAAGTCTTTGAATATGTGCATCTGCTCGTTTTTTAACAGTCACCTCTAGTAGATGTATGCAAGGATTTCAAGGGACATACCTATTCAAACGGTTGCCTCAATTTCTATAAATTCTGGGCGAATTTTCGTTTGCAAAACACATTAAAAATAATTTATTCTTCTTTCTTTCTCTTGGCATCAATCAGTTATTTTCGAGTGTCATCTTGGTTTGATCAAATAGTCATAATTTGAATCAAACGTCTCCATTGTATCCTGAGAGAGATTTTCTATCATATCCCAGTTGTGACTTTGTTGGATAGGGGAGAAACATCTCTTAAAAGATAACGTTTCTTCGTGCCTTGGAGTTCATTAAGTATTTAGATTTCACTACATTTTTTCAACACCATTTACAGAGAACCTAAATTTTTTTTGATAGCTGTCGGTGTCAGGGAAAAGGGAAGAGTTACGCAACGAGACTCCCTTTTCAGTCGCCCACAACAGTCCCGGTGCAAGTGGCGACGACCACCACCAGAAACTGCGAATAAGTAGCAAAACGGGGCTGACGTTCAGCGGCTCTGCTGCTTCGTCGCCTCGCCTGAGACGGCAGCAGGCACCAGCTACAATTCACATGCCCGGACCAACAATTTCACCTAGATGTCTCCAAATTAAAGTCGGTCGCCTATTGAAATTGAATTTTAGATCTTTAGTTCAAGGTTTTAAGTCCAATGTATAGATCTCTCCATCTTTGGTAAAGAGTAGAAGGAAAAATGCGTAGGAGACCAAGTTTTAAAGTTTTGCAGATTTGGTGGTTTTGGATTTCTTTACATGTTTGCATGATGAACATATTATACATATATGTACAAAGCCAAATTATATGTACAGAAACGAGAAAACACAATATATATATAATGAATGAATTTTATACATATATGCATACACGAAATTATATGCATAGAAAATTCCACATGAAATTTTGATGCAAAGTTGAAAAGTTTGAACCAGTCAAGATAGAATATTGTTTTTGATGATGGAATCTAATCTTAGCATGGTGACTCTGATATCAATTGTTGAATTTAATTGTAATCATGTTAAGAATTAAAAATCACAATGTAATAAATTAATAAATCAAATTAATACCTATGAAAGCCGTTGTTAATATGAATAATAGCAGAGAGATTTTCTCATCCTTGCTCCTCACATAGTATTATCGATCAATAGGGCAGGCTAATAGAAAAATTGAGAGGAGAGGGGACCTAGCATTTATACAAGAAATTATTGAGTCGTCCCATTACGATTGAAACTCTAATTAGGGTTTATTTTCAACCCACATACTTAAAATATCACATCATATTAAATACAACCCGTAAGGTATAAAAGGCCCAATTGATTACTTAATAAATTTGCTCAAATCACAAATATTATTATGAGTTATACATCTAACCCGTAAAATAAATAATTAATTGTGAAGCCCATATTAGAAATATTCCAACAGTTTGTCGAGTGTACAACAAATTACGGCATTCCGCAGCCGAAAAGAGTGTACCCTTGTATAATGAAGGCTTGTTTGAAACGAAAAGTAGTATCAAGTCCAAAGATCTTTAGTCTACAATTTTGAACTTCTTCTTAGAGTTTAACGATGTTTGATCAAAATTTTAGTGTGATGCCATTTTGTGTTAATCAAAGAAGTCATTCACGATTAAACCAAAATTTACACAAACCATTCAAAACAGAAATTTAAATGCAGAAAGTAAAGTGTAAACACAAGGATTTTTCGGCCGAAGCCCCAGAGGTTCAATTTAAAGCCTAATCCCCTGTTGAGCATCCATTATAAAACGGATCTAGCTCGGTTGCACTGAAAACTCAAAATATGAAAGTCAAAATACAGAAGTACAAATCACAAGATAGTCACAGAGACTTATCTTTCTACACAAAGATGATTGGACTATGCTTCTCACAGGAATTACTCAGATCACTCAGATCTGTTACAAAGCACTACCGAACTCAAGAATCACTCAGATTCTTGTTACTAATCACCGAACTCAAGAATCACTCAGATTCTTGTTACTAATCACTCAGAAAAGTTAAGCATTCATACAATCAGTAGTATTACAGTGAGATTACTGTATTTTCTCACTATTATCTCTCAAGGAACCATATCACAGAAGAGAAAAACCAAGAGTTTTCAAGAGGGAGCGTATGAACTCAAAACCGGCAGAGAGAAAACCCTTGAAAGAAAAATGACGATTCAGCTGAGTGAAAATGAGTCCAATCAGAGTAAATAATATCAGAAGCATCTAGAAGCCTGATCCAACGGCCACCATCATCACACGTGTCATAATCCAGTATAATGTTGTTATTTAAATAATGGAAGAAGTGTCAAACTCATTAAACACGATTTTTGCTCATAAAACTGTGGAAGCAATATGACCAAAGGTCCAAGGTTCGAACCCAACAATCTCCACCTTGCTTCCAACAGTTTTGAGTATAGTGCAGCCAGGAGCTTAACCAACATTTTACAATTTCATTTGCTCTAGTTCCTGCACAGTTAGTGAAAAGAATCAATAGACAATATCTTTAAACAGTTCTGAAACTTATTTAAAGGTATTACTTTTTTTCCCATATCAGATGGATTATGTAAAGTAGCAACTTTTGCAATATTTAACAATCCTTTTGATATTACATCCCTTATAAAATGATATTTAACATCTATATGCTTAGTTCTATCATGAAACATGGGATTTTTACTCAAATGTATTGCACTCTGATTATCAGAATATAAAGTAGGACTAGTGTTCACAAAACCAAGCTCATTCAAAAGACCATTTAACCATATTCCTTCTTTGATGGCATCAGTAGCAGTAATGTATTCTGCCTCAGTAGAGGATAAAGCAACAATTTTTTGTAACTGAGATTTCCAACTAACAACAGTACCACAGAAGGTAAAGAAGTAAGATGAAGTGGATCTCCTGTTGTCTCTATCTCCAGCAAAATCAGAATCAGTAAATCCTTTTAGTATTACCCCTTCTTTATTCATTTTAAATATTAATCCTATATCAGATGTTCCCTTTAAGTATTTCATCAACCATTTTACAGCTTCCCAGTGACTTTCACCAGGGTTGGCCATAAATCTACTCAAGACACTGATACTGTAGGCTAAGTCAGGTCTAGTACATATCATCAAATACATTATTGATCCTATAGCATTAGCATAAGGAATTCTTGACATTCTAGACAATTCATCTTCAGTTTTAGGACAAGCATATGATGTAAGAATAAAATGATTTGCAAGAGGTAAAGATACTGATCTACATTCAAACATGTTAAATTTCTTCAAAACTTTATTCACATAGTTTTGTTGATTTAAGAACAGCAACCCTTTTTCTTTATTTCTAACAATTTGCATACCAAGAATCTTCTTGGCAGGGCCAAGATCTTTCATCTCAAATTCACATTTAAGCTTTTGTTCAATTTCAGATTTGCAGCTACTGGCAAGAAGCATATCATCAACATAGAGAATCAGGTCAAGAGAATTATTATTATCATTACCTTTATGGTACAAACATTTGTCATAGCTACTTCTATTAAAGCCAAGTTTTAACACAAATGAGTCAAAACGTTTATACCACTGTCTAGGAGCTTGTTTTAGCCCATACAAAGACCTTTTTAATAAACACACAGTTTTATTTGGATCACCCTTTTCAAAACCTACAGGTTGTCTCATATAGATCAATTCATCTAAATCACCATACAAGAAGGCAGTTTTAACATCTAATTGATCTAATTCCCACTCAAAATGAGCAACCAACACAAGAATGCATCTAATAGTGGTATATTTAGCTACTGGGGAAAAAATCTCATCATAGTCAACCCCTTGTTTTTGGGTAAACCCTTTAGCAACAAGTCTGGCCTTGTACCTAACATTATTGTTGCCCTCCTCCCCATCTTTAATTTTATATATCCACTTGCAATCAACTAATTTCTTTTCTTTAGGTTTGTCAACCAGATCCCAAGTCTTATTCTTATATAAGGAGTCCATTTCCTCCTCCATGGCAGCTAACCATTTCTTACTATCATTTGATTTTATAGCTTCATAATAAGAGTAAGGTTCAGTCTCAGTTTCATATTGATAGGTGAAATAGGAAGCAAATTCATCAGTATTGTATCTAGCAGGTGGCCTAATTTGTCTCCTTTCCCTATCCCAAGATAATTGGTATCCATCAGGAGGTAAATCTGTGATATTAACAGGTTCAGTCTCTCTCTGCTCAATATCATTTTCATTCAGATTTGAATCAGCATTTTCAGCTTCTAATGGTACATCATTGTTATTTCCAAATTTAATAGGCTCCACCTCAATCTGAGCAGTATTATCAGAAACATTTCTTTGATTTCCTTCTAAACATGGCATGCAAGACTCATTAAAAACAACATCTCTTCTTATAATGACCCTACAACCTTTCTCACTGTGTACCCACAGTCTATATCCCTTGACATTTTCAGCATATCCCAAAAACACACATTTTAGAGACCTAAGCTCAAGTTTCCCTATATTTTGATGTGCATATGCAGCACAACCAAAAGTTTTCAAATATGAGTAAATCACAGGTTTTTGAGACCACACAAATTCAGGCACATTATAATTCAAAGAACTTGTAGGACTCCTATTAATTAAATAAGCAGCAGTTTTTACAGCCTCCCCCCAAAATAATTTTGGTAGTCCTGAGCTTAAAAGCATGCATCTAACCTTATTTAATAATGTCTTATTCATCCTTTCAGCAGTGCCATTTTGTTGAGGTATATAGGTGACAGTTTTATGCCTTAAAATGCCATGTTCTTTACAGAAATTATCAAAGTCATAATTGCAAAACTCTAGCCCATTGTCTGTCCTTAATGTTTTGATTTTTAAATCAGTCTGATTTTCAATTTGGGTTTTCCAATCTCTAAAAACAATAAAAGTTTCATCTTTAGTTTTCAAACGAAAAACCCATATTTTCTTTGAAAAATCATCCACAATCAGCAAGTAATATTTAAACCCAGACAAGGTAGATGTAGAAGCAGGCCCCCACAAATCAGCATGAACATACTCAAGAATTTCCTTTGATTTAAAGGTACTCAGTGAAAATGGGAGTTTAGTTTGTTTGCCAATCAAACACTCTTCACAATTTGAAACTTCACCTTTAGTTTTAAGAGCATTCAAACCTTTTGTACCAATGTGACCAAGTCTACCATGCCATAATTTTGCTAGATTAAAATCATCATTTAAAACTGCATTAGATAGACCCATAAGAGGTTTAGCATTTAAGAAGTATAGATCATGTCTCTTTAGGATAGAAGTGACTAAATCACTTCCCCTAAAGATTTTTATTTGTCATTGACCCAATTTTATGTCAAACTCCATATCATCTAACATTCCTAAGGAAATTAAGTTTCTTTCTAAATCTGGTACAAATCTGGTATTTTCTAAAAGTAAGATTCTGCCATTTTCTAAAAGAAGTTTTATGGTTCCAATGCCTTTAACTTTGCAAGTCATGTTGTTCCTCATGACAACTTGTCCTCCATTAGACTTTTCAAAATTTAGAAAGTAGTTTTTCTTAGGACACATGTGGAAAGAACATCCTGAATCTAGAATCCACTCTTGATTTAAGTTTCTTTCAACATTAACAAGGACTAAACCATTGTCAGATTGAAGTGTGTCACATGACATAACAGTATTTCCCTCACTGACTTTCTTCTCTTTAGAATCATTTTGTTTTTTATTGCAATCCTTAGCAAAGTGACCTAATTTACCACAATAATAGCACTTTTTACCTTTTGCCTTATTCTGAGATCTTGCTTTATCAAAAAACTTCTTTTTAGGTTCATTAGAAAATTTTGAATGAAAGTTTGATCTACCAACAATTTTACTTTTTATCAGTAAATTTTCACCATATTGTTTATTGGTAGACTCAGATTTCAGTTCAAGTACCCTATTTCTTAAAGCAATTATTATAATATCAGTGGTAAGTTTATCCCTACCATACTCTAAGGCATTTTTAAGGTCTTTGTGTCTGTCACTAATGGAGTTCAACAGTACCACAGCCAACTGATCTTCTGATAATTCTTCATCACAGTTGGTGAGGTCTTGGGTCAGTTTGGTAAACCTATCAAGATTTTCTTCCAAATCTACTGAAGGGTCCATTTTAAATGAGAAAAACTGTTTTAGTAAAAAACATTTGTTTGGGACAGTTTTTGGTTCATATTTAGCCTTCAACTTAGTCCATAAGTCTTCTGCAGTTTTAGTTTCTCCTATAGACCTGATCACATTGTCAGAAAGGTATAAGAAGATAGTACTCCAGGCTATTTCTTCCAATTCAGTTTTCTTATTTTCTTCAATACCGGTAGGCCATGAATTATCAAGAGCTTTAGCACATTTTAATTGCATCAATATAGCTCTCATTTTCTGACTCCACATACTAAAGTCTCCCCTCCCATCATACAGTTTCAATTCAAACTTAGCAGTAGCCATACTGAGTATAACACTTAGTTAATATACAATATACAGTACTAATGTTCAAGAAACACACAGGAACATACACAGTTGGAGACAACAGCAAACTCAAACTCTTTTTCGTGCCAATCTAACAATACACTTTAAACAAATTTCTCAAGACAGTAAACAGTTAATACTTATTACAGGAGGCAGTATTATAACTGAACAGAGATTTCAAAAAAAAAAAAACACTGTGCCTCGACTGACTTCTCCTACAAGATCTTCCAATTGTACTACTCACAGAGTTGTTATCTCAGATTCCCAAGACTTCAAGAGTCTTTGGACAAAGACCAATCACTGGAGTTTTAATAGTACAAGGTAAATCAAGGGAAAAATTCAGGAGTCAAGCAATATGAAATTACTAATTTCAAGATACAGGAAAGATCTCACCAAGGAGTTCATTAGAACTCAGATTCCTCCAACAACTGAGTTGACTGTCATTTGAAGCAGGTTTCAGAAATCCAGATTAATCGAGAAGTAACAATGCTCTGACACCACTGTTAATCAAAGAAGTCATTCACGATTAAACCAAAATTTACACAAACCATTCAAAACAGAAATTTAAATGCAGAAAGTAAAGTGTAAATACAAGGATTTTTCGACCGAAGCCCCAGAGGTTCAGCTTAAAGCCTAATCCCCTGTTGAGCATCCATTATAAAACGGATCTAGCTCGGTTGCACTAAAAACTCAAAATATGAAAGTCAAAATACAGAAGTACAGATCACAAGATAGTCACAGATACTTATCTTTCTACACAAAGATGATTGGACTATGCTTCTCACAGGAATTACTCAGATCACTCAGATCTGTTACAAAGCACTACCGAACTCAAGAATCACTCAGATTCTTGTTACTAATCATCGAACTCAAGAATCACTCAGATTCTTGTTACTAATCACTCAGAAAAGTTAAGCATTCATACAATCAGTAGTATTACAGTGAGATTACTGTATTTTCTCACTATTATCTCTCAAGGAACCATATCACAGATGAGAAAAACCAAGAGTTTTCAAGAGGGAGCGTATGAACTCAAAACCAGCAGAGAGAACCCTTGAAAGAAAAATGACAATTCAGCTGAGTGAAAATGAGTCCAATTAGAGTAAATAATATCAGAAACATCCAGAAGCCCGATCCAACGGCCACCATCATCACACGTGTCATGATCCAGTATAATGTTGTTATTTAAATAATGGAAGAAGTGTCAAACTCATTAAACATGATTTTTGCTCATAAAACTGTGGAAGCAATATGACCAAAGGTCCAGGGTTCGAACCCAACATTTTGCTTCTTGCTAGTTTTTCCATTGAAATTTGATCCTATCATACTTGAAATATCAGACATTGTTCTCCTTCCGTAACAATGATTGTTCATTGCCCCATCTCTGTCTACTAAATCTTGAATATTACTTATTTTCTAAGTTGAAATACCAGCTTAAAGTTAGAAAGTGTACAGGTGAATCTGCAAAAGCAAACATGGCACTGTTAAAGTGATCATGATTCAAGCCCAGTGGTGGAAAATGTTCATGTAACTCACAGAAATTATAGAGAATGTATCTTATTCTATTGTTGTTCATCGAGTATTCTCGTTTAAAACGTGTCCTTGGACGTATGTGCGCACGCGAGCATATTTCTCATGGGTTCTTCTACCTTGGAATAGTTGATTTAAGTTTGTAGTTCTAATTGTGCTGTTTAATTTTTATTAAGAGAAAAAACCTCGTTTTTCTATACATTCTTATAAATGAAATTACATACTTGCAACTCTTGCAATTGCAAGTAAAAAACACTCAGGATTTAGCCTCTAATATCTCTGCACATTCAGTCATTTTCAACCTCCTCTCATCCACATTTAGCGATGAAGTTAGCGCAAATCCAATAGCCGTAATAGTACAACAACAACAAATCAAGAAATCGATCAATCATCGGTTTGCTTTTCTAGTTATCCAAAGCCTTAGGCCAATATGATTCAACACCCCTACACAATTTTTTCAATCTCTGATGCGCCACAAGGCGATGTAGGCCAATACTCTATATCCTACAAACATGATGAGCAAAATCCCAACGCTCATTGCTGGATGCATTTGTCCTACGATGTCTTGGTTAACAAATTTACAGCTTGCTCTCTTTTGGCCATCTTTGATAGAGCATCCGAGCAATGAGGAAATTTGTGTCCCATCACCATATTGGACGTTGATTAAAAGCCGATAGCTATAAAATATGGTCGAAATATACTTAAACCATGACATGAAGGCTGGCACCTTGTGCACGTAGAATCCTCCTGTTAAAACAAATGCTAGCATTGTGACAGTTACCACAGTTGACGCCTTTTTGGCATCCATGATCAATGCACCAAGAGCAAGGCCGAGTCCTTGAGATACAAGCACATGACCGAGGAGCACAATTAGGGTTAGCAAAAATGCGCACAGCTCAGATTTTAGTCCGGTCATCCAATACACTATTGCCAGGAATAATATGGGGAGAATCATATCCATGGGTAGGTCCCCCGTAATACGGGCCATGAAATAGGACAATAGCGTATACATACCCGAAGCTCTTTCCTTGACGAAAATAGCTCGCTCGTGAGGAAATGCAAACACGGCACCGAAAGATGGAAAAACACCCCAGAAGATAGCAATGAAGAAAAGAAGCCCTAGACGATCCTGAATATCCCGATAATCAGAGTGCCACCACATGAAACCAGCTAACAATGAGGCCGTGATCACTTGAAAAACTCCCAGAGGGTTAAATGTTTCATGCTTTCTCTCTTTCATGTTTCGTTGGAGGAGAATAATAAACTGATCGAACCACGTCGAAAAACTCTGTTTGTAATCACAGGTGTGTTTTCCCACAATCATAATCTCTTTTGTTGCCATACTTGTGGAATCCAAGCAGGCTGCCTTCACCTTTGGGGCCAATACTGCATTGTAAGAGGATACTAGGTTTTGCCTCACATTAGGCTTCTCTTTGTCCCTTATCCCATCAAGTTGGCACACCCCTAGACATGGAAAAAAGGTTTAATCAGTATATTGGGTACAAAGTTCATATAAAAATGATAAACAGTATAATTAGAAAAAAATTATTTCATTTCTTTTATGCTTCATACTATCTAATACTAAGTAACACGCCTTACCAAGCGAACCATGCAATGGTATACAATTGCGTCAATTACAACAATTTAACAATAAATTAATCCTTATTCTCAATAATTTATTAGATCCGACTACATTAATCATGTTTTTGCATTCAATTTGATTCATCACTACATCAACACCAAAACCAAACTAAACACAGCAAGCCAAGTTATAGACTTGATCTACTTCCTAGTTCTAACCTGTTTTACTAAGGTCACACCATTTTTAACCATAAGAATCTCCTTAGCCGAACATATTAGTCGTCTTTCGTTAATTTATCCATCAATTATTTATAACATGATCTTTTGATAATTGTTGCCAAGTAGCAAGAGTTAAAGCTGTCCAATGTTGGTGGTGAGGTAGGAGTCCACTCAACATAAAGTTGGTGATGGATTTGGGCCACCATTTCCACTTCCTTCATTTCGTTATTTAATCACATAAAATATATAGTGGGAAGCACCCTAATGTCCTTAACACGTTGTCCAAATTGAAACCAAAAATGCTTCTCTTTTTTTTATAAATAGAAGAAAAGAAATAAAATATGAAACTATTTTCCGGATATGTTTTTCAAGATATTAAAGTGCGACAAGTGCTACTTAATATGAGTCTCGATCGTGTCTAGACGTATAAAGTGAATTGCAACGGATCCAACTCATCCTATGTTTTCAATGTATCGGACTAACAGACAGACTGGGAGGCTTAGCAATCTACTCTAAATCTATCAAATCTTTATATAAATGGTTATGATTGTTTAAAATGAGGTATTAACTAAAAACAAAGAATAGTATTTAATCAACAAAAAATCAATAAGATACTTTAGTGAAAGTGTTAAATATCTAAAATCAAAAAGCATCATGATTAATTAGTCCCAATTTAAAAGGTACCCACCATGAGACATGGAAGGAATTAATCACATCTTTTTAGTTGATAAAAAAAAAAAATTGTATCATATGCTATCCTACGTAAGGAATGTTGTAATATTTCCTTAATCCAATGTTATAATCATTTTGTTGTCCAACAACGAATTAAGGGTGTAAAACCTATTTTAATATTCTTTCAAACAATGGTGTCCACCAACTATTATATTATATCATTATTTTGCAATAAAACTTGGTTTAGTGACATGTCCCACCATTCTATTCTTGGAGAAAAAGATAGAATGACAATTTATTTTAATGGTCTTCTTAACACAAAAATATGGAGTGACGTGTCACTGTGAAAATCTCGTTTGATAATATATTCGAGTAGTTAAAAAACCTTTATTAGGTAAAGAGAGATGAAAAGCTTAGAAAAATGGATTAAAAGTCAAATATGAAATAAGTAATTATATGCAACGAAATGAGTTAAGTAGATTTAGAATTCACTTTTTCTTTTGAACTTCTACAGTCAAATAAAAGAATTAAGAGTGTTGATTATATTTATTTTCCATGGAACATATCAGTTCTCAACTCAAATTCCTAATTTGGAGTGTTTGATTGCTATTTTTTCATTGAAAATATATCTATTTTTCCTTATTTTTAAGGAAAATATTTTCTTTGGAGGGAGTAGGTTTTTGTTTTACTCAAAACAAGAAAAATATTTTC
>NW_019237118.1:51958-66525 GCF_002742605.1 Olea europaea var. sylvestris
TCTCAATAAATTTTACACTCCTTACAATTATGGAGTTTGACTCAATTGCCCAATTTTATAAAAATAAAAACGGAAATGTTACATGTTCATCAAGTCTTACAGTTCAATGTACAGTCCTCTTATATGGGAAGCACGATCGACGCATTAATTGGACGTGGACCCCTCCCCTCATGTGAGAATAGTATACAAGGAGCTTTATTCAAATAAAAAATACATCCTAAGTGCCAAATCTAGAACAAGGATTTGTAGGTACTATGTTCAATTATTTTACTTCCAATGGACCGTCCTTCTATCAAAGAAGTGGAAACCCATTCCTTTTAATGATTCTTCCTCCAATAAAAATGATGAAAGAAAGAAAGAAAAATATATGGTTGAAGGGTTGATGATTTCTCCACATTATGAAATATTTATTTTGCTTTACAAAATGAGACACGAGTCTACATTTAGTCAACGAATATAGTTAGTAAAATAAAGTCAAATTCTTGTTTCCATTGTGAATGTCATTGAAAAAGAGAATTTTAATGTTTGATATCCTAGTTAATAACTAAACTATTAATTTAAGCGATATCTTAGGCTTAAACGGTATACAATGAGTGGTCCGTGAATCTTAAATGACTGATATATTTATTCAAACCTTATCGAGGCTCTTGTAATGGATTAAACTTTTATTTGTTACGATAAATACCATCGCCTTTCTTAGAGTGTGCGTTTTGAATTAGAAAATGAGCTAGTTTAAAAATTTCTTAGTTGTCCAAATTGTAAACGATGATGTGAATTTGAATCTTCTATCAGACCTGTAATGATTCGAATGAATGTACAAAATAAGAGGGTGTTTGAGGCACATTATTTTGGTAATAATGCATTCTTGAATAGTGTATTGATGGGAAAATGTATGGTTAAAAAATAAGGAAAAATTTTTTATCTGCGTGTAATATTATTTTATTGAAGAATGTATGGTTGAAATGATATTAAATCACTGTTTAAGAATGTATTTTTTGGGAATAATGTGGCTCAAACAGATCTTAAAAGTTGACATATAGTTAATTTCGAATTTATTGATAACAGATTACTTAGTTATTGCAGTAAAAAATAAAAAATAAAAAAATAAAAAGAGTCATAGTATGTGTTAAAGAGAAGCTATACTTTAAAAAGATGTAATCCTAACATAAAAAAGCAATCTACGTTTATGGTCTAAATTGTATGTAATGATTATATACAATATCTTTCGTCGATATTACATTTCAACAATAATTCATAATTACTCGAAACTTTGATAATTGAAGTGCCAACATGAAGATTGATTTTCTTGTCAAAAGAATTAGATTAGAGTATAGAATTAATTCAAAGAGAATTTCGATAACTTCGTGGTGGAGATATATCGAAAATCTTTAATAGTTCGTAAGATTTTGATGTTATAGGCGGATGGATGGTGGACAATGCAACTCATAATTGTGGTTTACTATTTTGTAACATCACCAATTTGAGGACATATGAAAGTTACATAAAAGAATTTATGAGATTGAAGTTAATGTGCATAAATTATTAGGATATAAATATCATAATCTGGCAAAATAAATATTGAAATCAATAAACTAATGAACACTTTCAAATACAGCAACATGGGAAAATGAAAAAAGAACCACAAAGTAATTGCTAAGAAATAAATTAAATGCCTAATTTTCGAGCAGAAAGAGTAAAAGCTTTGAATTAAAGCATATCCAAAACTTGTATGAAAATTTATTTCGTTAAGTTTAGTGACTTAAAATATCTTTAGAATTATATGAAGATTTTTTTAGTCATTATTATATTGCAAAATTGATACTTAGGCTATGTTTGATAGCCAAAGGTTTTCCATGGAACTTGGAAAATCAAGTCCATTTTTCAACTTTTGTACTATTTGATAAGATTTATTTTTCATGGAAAACCTTTTCCAACTTTGGATTCATTTTCCCGGTTACTGTAGTATTTTATTTTATTATTATTATTTTTTTTTTTGACAATGGAAACAAATTCTAAGAATTATTTTTAAAAAAATATTTTTCTTTAATTGATAATTTTCATGTAAAATAAAGTCAAATGAACACTGAAAGATATATGATTTTTTTGGATTTTTTTTTTTTTTTTGCAATTAAAACAAATTATATCCCCAATACCACTAAATTTTATCTTTTTAATTGACAATTTTCTTGTAAAACAAAGTTAAACGAACACTCAAAAATATTTTTATTTCAACATTTTTCACGTGAAAAATTATACCAATCAAACACAATAAACTGACAATTCTCAAAAAAATAATTTTTAGGCAATTCAATTCCTTGGAATTCGTTTTCTTTCCACCAAAATTCCATCTTTGCAATCAAACGAACCCTTATAATGATGAAATTTTTTGACTTGAATCTTTCCAACGACCATTGTTAGACAAAAAAGATCTAAAAATGATACTTTGCAACAACAAAAAAAATCGTTGTTAAAAGTGAAATTTCACATATTTTGTTATTAATTTGGTAACATATAATTCTTTTAAATAGTACGGCTGATATATGCAAAAGCTAAATTTATATAGGTTGCTCTTTCGTTTACTTTGCCACTTGTTTAGACACGCTTCTACAAACCTCTATGCCTTAGTTGTGACAAAGGATCTTTACTCCTCTTTTACTTGCAAAAGTAAATGTAAATAAGAAACAATGTCCATTGAGTTGTAAAATAACACTCAATTGACAACATTTATGAAACAAATTTTCCCTTTTTACAATGTTTATAACATCTAAATAAAAATGTTAATAATGTCATTTAAGGATATTATTAAAATATAGAAAATCGAATATCTATCACTCATCCTCACTTTCAATACTACCATTTTGCATAAGTTAGATGTAGATTAATTCCTAAATAAAAGGGACAATACATGGAAAAAATACATTAAAAGTATTCCCCTCAACCATTTTGCATAAGTTAGAGGTAGATTAATTCCTAAATAAAAGGGACAATACATGGAAAAAATACATTAAAAGTATTCGATTGAGGGGAAAGAGATGATTAGTCACGGATATTTAACTTATGTATTGCTCAAAATTAAACCCAAAAAATTCATTCTTTGTGCAATTTTTTAAATAAATTACTTCCAGTAAAAGCTGCAAGAAAAGAAGATCTAATTATTAGTATCACGATAAACAAAAATTTGGATACTCCATATGGCTATGTTTGTCACAGAAGAAGTTATTGCAGTTTTAAAATGAGAACAGGCCAGAGGTCTAGGCAAAAGGATTCAAGAAATTATCTCCAATCATATAACTATAGAAAGATGTAGGTAGGAATGTTTCTTACTTATTCGTACTTTTTATATAAAATAGTGATAAAACACAAAATGATCCAATAGTGAAAAGACTTGAACTCGTTACATTTTTGTAGTTTTCAGACGAACAAATTTAACTATATTGGACTCTGAGCTCTGACCTAAATTAAATGACACCTTAAAACCACCTAATTCGTGTAAAAGTTCAAGGCGGATCATCAAGGGCAGCTCCGAATAATTACCATCATAATGCCAAAAAACATATTCTCTACCATACTGTCAATACAGCCCCACAATCAACTAGGAACATCTGACGAATATGACGTTAGCGCCTCCAAATCCCACCAATCAGCCACGAGAGTCCCTTACCCAATGTCAGCTCATTATTACCCGATAATAGAATATAGACCAATGTCATGATGATTTAATGGCAGCCTACCTTTGCGACCAATGGAAGGCAAAAATGCTGGCACATGCCCCCAAGCTCGATATTGTAGCTAATTTTATTTTATTTTTTTTGATCGGTAAATGTAAATATATAGATCAAAAATGTACCATGTACAAATACACCGGGCATACCCGGGCGAGACAATGTCCATAATCAAATACAAGTACTCCGAGCATACTCGGGCAAATCAATGTCCAAAAACATACAAAAAGATCAATGATCAAAATACTAAAAAACACCACTAGCAAGAGAATCATAGAGAATCAAAACATTCGGATACAAAACGAACATTGCTTTGTATACGTGTGTTTTGATTTTCCTAACAATGGATTCAACTTGCACTTTCGTACCATCAAAAATACAACAATTCCTAGCCATCCAAATGTAGTAGACAGTAGTAGCAAAAGCAATCTGTTTAACACGGCTCGGCCAACTCTTCCCCCGCGCTTCTTTTTTCAACCATTTAAAAGTGCTCGGTAAAGTAGACATGGAACGCCAAATACCCAACCAGATCTGTTTCCATACCTCGGAAGTGACCCGGCATGCAAAGAATAAGTGCTGGACAGATTCGTCCAGCACTTCACAAAATGGGCAGCTTCGGTCCATCTCCAAGTGCAGTAGCTTGTCCCTCGTCTGGAGCTTAGAATGGGCAGCTAACCATAAAATAAACGCGTGTTTGGTGGTGATGGAACCATCCTAAACCGTTCTGGACCAGATAAGAGGTCCCCCTTCGGCCTGAAGTAGTCATAAGCTGCTGAAGTAGAAAAAATTCCAGATTGTGTCCAGCCAGTCAATCTGTCCATTGCTGAAAATCCGTCACTTTGGGCAGCAATGATGTTGTCCCGGATGTCGACCAGCTTCTTAATGAGTGGGAAGTCTTGTTTCTTCACACTATAGACCCAAAAATCTGTCCCTTGGAGGTAGACAACATTAATCCATTTAATCCAAAGTGAGTCTTTCTTACAATGGATATTCCAAAGTGTTTTAGAGAGAAGTGCAGAATTCCAACATTTCAAGTCTCTAAAATCGAGCCCCCCCTCAACTTTAGGGAGGCAAATAGTGTTCCAAGCAACCAAAGGTTTCTTACCCCCCCCCCCCAAAGGAAGCTACGACAAAGACTGTTGATTTTAGAAATTATCGTAGCCGGGATAGGGAGGATAGAAAGCCAAAAACATTCCACACCTTGGAGCACGGCTCACACAAACTCGGTCCTACCTGCATATGATAGAGAGGAAGTCGACCAAGAACTAATATAAGATGAGATTTTATTTGTGAGCACATCATTAGACCCAACTTTCAATTTTTCCGCCGCAAGTGGTATGCCCAAGTACCTAAACGGCATAGAGCCAATGGGGAGATTTGTGAGAGCAAGAATATCCTCCAAATCTTTACCATGAATACCCGTGGTGTAGATACAAGATTTCCCAACATTTATATTCAAACCGACATACCTCCAAAAGCCGAAAGGCAATTCAATAAAATATCCAAAGACATGACATCTGACAAGACTTAAGATCGACCAAAGGGAAAGCTCTTCCCCCTTTATAAATAGAAGCCAATAGTCCCTCTCAGGGGTAGGTTGAGGTAATCCACTTTTCATGAAGAAAGAAAACCACCCTATGAGTACTCTTCCTTTTTTTTTTTTTTTTCTTTTTTTTGAAGGACCAAACAATAGTAGATATACATTTCCAATCTCGAAGTTGGCTCAAAACTTATACCGTTAATTTTTGACGTTATCAAACTATAACTTATTTAACAATTTAAACTATTAGAATTATTTGAAAAAATTTTGAGATGGGAATTGGAAGGAATTGATGAATGATTGGTACCCATTGGTGATCTAAAGGTAATGTCATTTAAGGATATTATTAAAATATAGAAAATCGAATATCTATCACTCATCCTCACTTTCAATACTACCATTTTGCATAAGTTAGATGTAGATTAATTCCTAAATAAAAGGGACAATACATGGAAAAAATACATTAAAAGTATTCCCCTCAACCATTTTGCATAAGTTAGAGGTAGATTAATTCCTAAATAAAAGGGACAATACATGGAAAAAATACATTAAAAGTATTCCCCTCAACCATTTTGCATAAGTTAGAGGTAGATTAATTCCTAAATAAAAGGGACAATACATGGAAAAAATACATTAAAAGTATTCCCCTCAACCATTTTGCATAAGTTAGAGGTAGATTAATTCCTAAATAAAAGGGACAATACATGGAAAAAATACATTAAAAGTATTCGATTGAGGGGAAAGAGATGATTAGTCACGGATATTTAACTTATGTATTGCTCAAAATTAAACCCAAAAAATTCATTCTTTGTGCAATTTTTTAAATAAATTACTTCCAGTAAAAGCTGCAAGAAAAGAAGATCTAATTATTAGTATCACGATAAACAAAAATTTGGATACTCCATATGGCTATGTTTGTCACAGAAGAAGTTATTGCAGTTTTAAAATGAGAACAGGCCAGAGGTCTAGGCAAAAGGATTCAAGAAATTATCTCCAATCATATAACTATAGAAAGATGTAGGTAGGAATGTTTCTTACTTATTCGTACTTTTTATATAAAATAGTGATAAAACACAAAATGATCCAATAGTGAAAAGACTTGAACTCGTTACATTTTTGTAGTTTTCAGACGAACAAATTTAACTATATTGGACTCTGAGCTCTGACCTAAATTAAATGACACCTTAAAACCACCTAATTCGTGTAAAAGTTCAAGGCGGATCATCAAGGGCAGCTCCGAATAATTACCATCATAATGCCAAAAAACATATTCTCTACCATACTGTCAATACAGCCCCACAATCAACTAGGAACATCTGACGAATATGACGTTAGCGCCTCCAAATCCCACCAATCAGCCACGAGAGTCCCTTACCCAATGTCAGCTCATTATTACCCGATAATAGAATATAGACCAATGTCATGATGATTTAATGGCAGCCTACCTTTGCGACCAATGGAAGGCAAAAATGCTGGCACATGCCCCCAAGCTCGATATTGTAGCTAATTTTATTTTATTTTTTTTGATCGGTAAATGTAAATATATAGATCAAAAATGTACCATGTACAAATACACCGGGCATACCCGGGCGAGACAATGTCCATAATCAAATACAAGTACTCCGAGCATACTCGGGCAAATCAATGTCCAAAAACATACAAAAAGATCAATGATCAAAATACTAAAAAACACCACTAGCAAGAGAATCATAGAGAATCAAAACATTCGGATACAAAACGAACATTGCTTTGTATACGTGTGTTTTGATTTTCCTAACAATGGATTCAACTTGCACTTTCGTACCATCAAAAATACAACAATTCCTAGCCATCCAAATGTAGTAGACAGTAGTAGCAAAAGCAATCTGTTTAACACGGCTCGGCCAACTCTTCCCCCGCGCTTCTTTTTTCAACCATTTAAAAGTGCTCGGTAAAGTAGACATGGAACGCCAAATACCCAACCAGATCTGTTTCCATACCTCGGAAGTGACCCGGCATGCAAAGAATAAGTGCTGGACAGATTCGTCCAGCACTTCACAAAATGGGCAGCTTCGGTCCATCTCCAAGTGCAGTAGCTTGTCCCTCGTCTGGAGCTTAGAATGGGCAGCTAACCATAAAATAAACGCGTGTTTGGTGGTGATGGAACCATCCTAAACCGTTCTGGACCAGATAAGAGGTCCCCCTTCGGCCTGAAGTAGTCATAAGCTGCTGAAGTAGAAAAAATTCCAGATTGTGTCCAGCCAGTCAATCTGTCCATTGCTGAAAATCCGTCACTTTGGGCAGCAATGATGTTGTCCCGGATGTCGACCAGCTTCTTAATGAGTGGGAAGTCTTGTTTCTTCACACTATAGACCCAAAAATCTGTCCCTTGGAGGTAGACAACATTAATCCATTTAATCCAAAGTGAGTCTTTCTTACGATGGATATTCCAAAGTGTTTTAGAGAGAAGTGCAGAATTCTAACATTTCAAGTCTCTAAAATCGAGCCCCCCCTCAACTTTAGGGAGGCAAATAGTGTTCCAAGCAACCAAAGGTTTCTTACCCCCCCCCCCAAAGGAAGCTACGACAAAGACTGTTGATTTTAGAAATTATCGTAGCCGGGATAGGGAGGATAGAAAGCCAAAAACATTCCACACCTTGGAGCACGGCTCACACAAACTCGGTCCTACCTGCATATGATAGAGAGGAAGTCGACCAAGAACTAATATAAGATGAGATTTTATTTGTGAGCACATCATTAGACCCAACTTTCAATTTTTCCGCCGCAAGTGGTATGCCCAAGTACCTAAACGGCATAGAGCCAATGGGGAGATTTGTGAGAGCAAGAATATCCTCCAAATCTTTACCATGAATACCCGTGGTGTAGATACAAGATTTCCCAACATTTATATTCAAACCGACATACCTCCAAAAGCCGAAAGGCAATTCAATAAAATATCCAAAGACATGACATCTGACAAGACTTAAGATCGACCAAAGGGAAAGCTCTTCCCCCTTTATAAATAGAAGCCAATAGTCCCTCTCAGGGGTAGGTTGAGGTAATCCACTTTTCATGAAGAAAGAAAACCACCCTATGAGTACTCTTCCTTTTTTTTTTTTTTTTCTTTTTTTTGAAGGACCAAACAATAGTAGATATACATTTCCAATCTCGAAGTTGGCTCAAAACTTATACCGTTAATTTTTGACGTTATCAAACTATAACTTATTTAACAATTTAAACTATTAGAATTATTTGAAAAAATTTTGAGATGGGAATTGGAAGGAATTGATGAATGATTGGTACCCATTGGTGATCTAAAGGCAACATTTTTGCTCCAATATAAAATCAGATTCAGACAGCTTGTCAGCCATGATGCTGGTGAAGGTGACTTCAATTGTCCTAATGATGCTTGAAAGTGGCCGATAGTGCTCTTATCATTTGAACATATTTTGTGAGCTATGAGTGGTATAAGGACTTGCTTTGGTTTGTGATTATATGTGGTGTATAATCTACGCTCATCATGATTGTTTCATTTCGATCTAAATAAGAAATTAGAGATAGCGTGAAAGTGATAGATGGTATTTAAACAGAATATTTTTAATAGGTGAAAAAGATGTGTAAAAGTTGACACCTAACCGACCCATAATGAGGCTTGAGCACCCGACTAAATTGGTTGGACAGGGGCTAAGTTTTTAAAAATAAAATAAATAAATAATTGAAAAAGGCCAACTCAAGCCTAGTTGAACGGGTCGCAAGTCAAGATTTGGATTCTGGCTGGACTGTCGTCCAAACTTTTAACTGGACTGTCTACAAAGTATAGAAAGCTATTGCAATGGAAACAAAATGTGTAACATAATAAAATGCATTGTAACTACTGATTATATTAAGATAAAAAACAAAAGTTAGTATTTTAATAATAAAAATGATTTCAAAGTGCGTTTAAATTTAATAAAAAAATTAGGAGGATGTCCTCAACTAAGTTTTTATTGGTTTTTAAAAAAAAAAAAAATCCTTGCAATTAAATTGTTCCCATTGAGATTTTAATTGGATATTCATGTATTTCAATGAAATTCATTAAAATCTAAGTATCCTCAATAACTCATGAATTTATATGAATTTCATTAATATAAGAATTTCAAAATATTTGAATGGATTTCAATTGAAAAATACATATAACAAACTCTTTTGGAATTTATCATTTTTAATGAGAACATTATGAATTCTGTGAAAATTTATTCAAATTCTCAGCATTCATTAAAGTTTATTATATTTTAAAATTCATTAAAATTCCAGCCGCGAACAGTATCAATGGGCTTTTATATGTTCAAATGAGGCCAAGGCCACAAATTAGGTGGATCAGATGGTTCAAGAAAGATGGTCTCCAAGGCCGAGTATATCATGTTAAGCTCTAATATTACTGGCCCAGAAAAAGTATAGTGTGTAGGATTAAGGAAGGTTTCTTTAGAGAATATTGACACAAATAACACTTTCCATGCTCCAGCCCATTTTTTAAAATTCATTATTTCTCAAACTCATTTTCAACAACTATTCTCTCAATAAAATAATTTACATGTGGATTCATAACTTTTCTCTACTTTCTAATTTTACATTTTTCAAAAAATCATTTTTTCAAAATTTATACTAAAAAAATCTTTATCAAACATGAGCTAAACTCGTGTTTGGCCCCAATTTTCTATAACTCATTTTCCCCATATTTATTTTCAGCCGCATGTTACATGGGACAGAACTTTCAAATTGCACATTTCATAAATTTTTATCAAAATTTACTAAAAATCTAACTTTTAGCTAAACTAAACTTAGCCCTTATTTGAGCCCTATTTTTGCCAAGAAAATGCATTTTTGAATATTGTAATGATGTGAAATGTGTGGTTAAAAAATAATGAAAAGTTTTACATTTTCGTTTAATATTATTTTATTGAAGAATGTGTTGTTGAAATGATGTCAAAACACTGTTTAAGAATGTATTTTTTTTTAAAAAAAAATGGGACTCAAACAAGGGCATAAATTAAAGTTGGAGATATTAATTTCACACTTTTTATTTGGAGATTTTCGATTTTAGCTACCCAAGCTGCTAGCTCAACCCATGATATGTCTATCTGTGTTGTTTAAGAATAAAGTTACTTAGTTAGATTGAAAAATATGGAGTAAAATGACAGATTAATGTATTAGAAAATGACTGGGTGTTTTTGTTTTAATTTTTTAAATTATCCAATCATGCATCGATACGTCTTCTATCTGAATTTAAGTTTGAATGTGTAACAAACATAGTAGACATATTTCAATAATAAAGGTAAGCAATGAATGATTATATAATTTTTCAAATTTATATTAAATATAAATGAATAAACACCAACATATATTTCATAAAATATGTCATGTCATTTGTTTTGACATCAAATCAAAGAAAATAAGACAAAACACGTGATCACGAGAGGAAACATTCTTAAATGAACTTCTAAATTGGCCGCCGGGTGTGATTTGATGCAATCTTCATTTATTTAATTAATTTTACATTTTAGTTATTTGTTGGTGTCAATTTTTATGTTAAAACTAAATAGTTTACATTATTATAACAATTGAAGTGCCACATAAACTACAAATGTAATCTATGTATAAATTCTGTGAATAGTAATCAAAGTGAACTTGTTTTTATATAAATTTACTAGGTTTTTATATATTTATAGCTTTAACAATTAATTATAGGTGCAGATTTATTGGACTTCCACTATGTTTCCAAGAATTGAATGTTGGGTAGAGCATTCCAAACTGATGATCGAGTCGTGTTAAGTATACAAAGGTTAAAAAAAAAATAAAAAATAATAATAATAAGTCAGTTGGATCGAATCTTTTCAAACCAATCCTTAAAACTTCTGTTCACAGGACAATACGTGTCTAAAAACTGATCTCCACGACCATGCCAAGTTAGCATGGCTAGGCTACAAATTACACGATAATAAAGCAGAAACAAAAAACGGTGTCTCGGAAATGGAGTTAATGCAAACTCTAATGCTCAAAAATTGAAAAAGAAAAAAAAAAGAAATCGAAATAAAATAAAATGAAGAGCCATGGCCTTGCAAGGGATGAGCCTCGATCCATTCAACTAACTTAAAGATAGCATGCATCTGAATGGTCAATTCGATCAGTAACTCGATGATCCAATAATTCAAGCTAGGTCAATTCTAGATCGAATTTGTTAATTATGTAAATCAATCTGTCTTAAAAGGAATTTTATGAAAGTGTCTACGTCTTTATTCAAGTGTGGCAAAATCACTTCATGCCCTCATTGAAAAAAACTTTTGAATTGATTGACAGAAGAATCACGAATATTATCTTTATTATTATTTTATTTAAAACATATATAATGAAACAATCGTCCAAACTTAAAGTTTGTTTATGGTTAGAAAATTAAGAAGGCACAAACGCTAATGCAGGAGCCCACAATCACATGCCATTAGCAAACATAAACTTGATCACGTGCATATAGCACTTGTCCTGTTGGCCATCATGAATTGAGGCACGGGTGCCTCATCAGTCACCATCTTTTGCGAACCTTTTCAAAAAATTTAGAAAATTTTGAAAGTCATTTCACTTCGTGTCAAGGGTAATGTAGGTATCTAATGGAACTAAATAAATAAATAACTATCCGTCCCTATGTAATATCTTTAAAATATGACATTGTCTGGGCTTCAACTAAAATAGATTTCGAGAAAAATGTATTTTGAAATATTGACTTTTTGGAGAATATGTGATTAAAAAATAAGAAATTTTTTAAAATTTACGTGTAATATTCCACCAAAGAATGTGCAGGTGAAAATAAGAAAAAGAAAAATGTATTTTTTTTAAAATGGGGCCAGGCTATATATGCGTATATAAAGAATATTAATGTGCAAAAGAGAAAAATATATATATATGAATTATCTCCTCTAGTTGAATGAGTGAAATATTTTTTCCAATTTTTATCCTTTATTCAATAATATTCTTGTTGAGATATTTTCAAAAATATTGTTGAGATAAAGGTCGTATTGAGTCACGTCACTTAGAACGAAGATGTGACATGCCCATCTATATATATATGAATTTCTCCACTAGTTGAATGAGTGAAACATTTTTTCCAATTATTCATCCCTGATTCAATAATATTCGTGTTGAGATAAAGGTCGGATTGAGTCACGTCACTTAGAACGAAGATGTGACATGCCCATCTAAAGGCTTTGATGCAAGACTCGCAATTTTTGACGAGTCATAATAAAAGTAGAAAAAGATTCATTATAAATCTTTATTTTTTTAATTTTTAAATAATATTTTGGAAACATATGAAAATGAATAGAAGTGGGGCCGCATGATCTAGGTAGCTATTGCTAAATGAATTAAGAGCCTGTTTGGGAGTGATTTTGAGAATTAATTTTTTGATCGTTAGAAGAAAAGTGGAGTTCACCTGTGAGATAAGAAGTCAAATATAACGGCTGGAATAATAAAATAACGGTCAAAAAATTAATTTTTTGGGTGAAAAAATCGGGCTCAAATAGGCCCTAAGTTAAATGACCACATTGTTTGACACATCTCTCACAACCGAATTGTGGGTCCCAGGTGAATAAAATAATGTCGACCTCCCCATGTAAGTGAATCTGTCAACTGATGTGTCAAGGTTTGAGGTCATGTAGCATGACGCATTGCTAAATAGAGCATGCCTTTGCTCGCAATTAGTCGTGAACCTTTTCCGAGAAAACAAAATTTGAGAAAGTTTAATCCTTCTTTACCCACTACGTTTGTGTCAATTTCCTTTATTTGGTTATGTACGTAGCTTCTTAGTATTGAAAGTTGAATGTTCTTATTATATGCTTAAAAGTAATGCTAATTATATACATGCATTATTTAAACTATAACATATTAAATATCCAAACGTAAGTTTAAACGGTGTTACAGTGTAACTTGTAAATGAACAAAAGTCAATGAATAAATTTATTATTAGACAATCATTTTGTGTCACATTGTGAACATGTTAAGACCTAGCACAATCCTATTATATTGATCCAACCGACCTTGAGCCTAAATATTTGTATTTGGATTCGTAGGTTGTCTATTTGGAGAACATTTCACAAATACTTAAATAATTCCAAATAATTGTCAAACATTTTTTATTCTCGTGGTACTTTTATTTTTTTACAACACGTAAAATTATGCTGCACACTTATCCTCACACGTTTCTATTGCTGCTGCCACGACTTTTGACATTCACTACCATTACCACTTATAACATTCATAATTTCGTTGTTATAATACCATAGTCGCTCCTCCTCGTGTACCATCGACCATATGAAATCTCACATCACTGCTGGCCAATCCACCACCCCTATGAAATCCAAGCTCCAATGTGGGGAAATCATCAACCTAGTTTTAGATTTCGTGCATAATTTTCAACCAGATATTAGAATACAAATTTCGCATATTTCAGTCTAGATTTCACATACCAATTTCAATCCAGATTTTCTTCAAAAAAAAATAAAAATAAAAATTCGAACCTAGATTTGTAAACTGATAATAAAAGGATTTCATACATAGATTCCATAATTAACTTAGCAGGCATTGATTTTACACTCCATTGGACCAAAAAATTATGTGCATGTGTATATATATAAAGAAATCATCTACTATGTAATGTTGTTCATCTTATACTAAACGCATGTGATATAACTTATTAATTCATCAATGAATAACAAATTTAATTTAAATTTTGAGACTCATAATAAATTTATATACCAATGAATTAATATGTCATTGGTTCTCATTATATGTAGAGAAATAGATTGAGGGAGACACAAAGATCAATTCCCAAATTTATGTCGCCTATATTTTATATGCACTTGAATGAGGAATTGGGTTTTTAGTGGGATTTATCCTTGAGGTGGTGGTATATGGTGGTGGTGATGGTGGTGGTGGTCTCGTCGTCTATGGTGGTGGTCCGGTTGGTGTTGTGTTTGAGTGTGTAAAAATAAAAAATATTACTTGTTGAATGAAAAAGTAGAGATGTTAATTTTAAAGTACAGTGTGTGTTTGAAGTACTTTTATCTTTTTACACATTTGAGTGCCATTGGGCCCAAAATTAAATAGCCAAAACAAAAGATATTTACAAAACGGTCCTACAACTTTTACTAACTCATGAGACATCCTCAAGTTTTTAGTTTAAAGCTAGCGGTATGCGATTAAAATTCCACCCTCACCACCCCAGCAACAAATGCAAGTTAGGTTAAAAATACAATTTTAAGTGTTACTAAAAGAAGGAAAGGGGGGGGGGGGGGGGCAAAAAT
>NW_019237118.1:66562-70299 GCF_002742605.1 Olea europaea var. sylvestris
CGAAAATGTTAGTTTTAACTTTTATAATGTATGGTTGGTGACATGTTTCTAAAAATTGATAAAACTAAAACCTGAATAATTTATTTATTTTGTACACAAATTGCAAATGAAAACTCTTCAGATGAAGTGTCTGATATATTGGATTTGATGCTTGCTTCAGTTAAGACATTTAAATCAATGTATAAACTTGAAATTACATAGTGCTTTATACGTCACCTTGTCCTTAAACCATGGTATTCATATTAATTATTTAACTTGTATCCTTTGTTGAAAAAAATTTAGATTCCTAAAGTGTTAACAATTTTCTTTTTTTATCATTATTATTGTTATTATAAATTTAAGTTATTGGTGATTACCCTTGACCACATCTTCAAAATGTACATGGACATAATGATACATTGACATTTCATCCCCACTTGAACTATTTATTCCCATTTAGTCCCCACTCTAATTGATTATTTATTTTCTATCCTTTGCATTATGACATGTTTCCTATTATAAAAAAAACCCCTAAATATTCCTCCATATAAATACAAGCCAAGAGACTACTAAACCAACGCACAAGAATATTAACTCTTCTAGTTGCACAAAGCAATGGCTTCTACTCCAAACACTAAGACAGAAATCCTACATTCCGGCAGGCCATTCTGGCTGGCCGGTCGTCGGAACCCGTCCTTCTCTTCTTCTTCCTTATCACGTTCATGTCATTCATCCTTTGGATCACTCTCTTTCAATGAAGATTTTAATTTATTTAGTCCAATTACCCCTCTTAGATTCTCATCAGGAGTTCCATTTTCTTGGGAGAGAATCCCTGGAATTCCCAAGCAAGATAGTATCAATAACAAAGAATCTTTAAGAAATCTTCTCCCATTACCTCCGGCTCGAAAAACTTCGAATTCCTCCAAGAAATATGTTCAAGAAAAGATTTTTCCCAAGAAAAAAGATCCATTTTTTGCAGCATTTGTGGAGTGTTCTAAGGATGATGATGATGATCATGACGCATTTGGCAGTCTTCGGAAAGGATTAAAGATCACGAGGACTCTAAATTCTTGCAAAAGAAATTGTGCAGTTTCAGATTCAATCGTTTATATTCCAATCCCAAGATCAAGCTCAGGTTATCTGCTCAATCGGCGTTCAAAATAAGTTGCAGTCGCAGATGCAGATTTCCATCTTTGAAGCCCAAAATTCTGTCAGTGAAGTATAGACGGTTCCGTCAATATATAGATATATGTCTTATTTACATTCATGCTGTCTCCTAGTAGACTTACTATGGATCTTAGCTATCTCCCCCACCCTAACCTACCCTACCCTGCTTTTTAATCTTATGTTTCGATGTTGAAACTAGCAGAGATCACAGATACATATATGTATGTGTACAAATCTTTGTTTAGTGCATGAATTATTGCAAATCTTGTTTTATTTGTAGTGTATGTCATTGTTGTGTGGTCGAAAAACAAAATCTTTTCTGGGTAGCATGTGATGTTCTATGGCAATAAGAGTAAAGATTACACAATCCCATGTGACAAAGTGAATATTGGACCGCGTTACACTATCAACTGCCAACTGGTCAATATTATTTAATGGATGTGTCGATTAGGGCTAGACCTTGGTGAAGTTTGAGTAAAAAGTGTTCAATTACAGAAGTCAAACATCAATAATTTCACATAAACTTTGTTTCTTATCACGTAGCTTCTAGTAATTTATTTCAGGATTGTAAATTTTTTTGAGAATATTATACGTGTATTTTTGCAATCAATACGTTGATCTGTGATAAGAAGTAATTAATTCATCAAACCTTTTTACGTTACATTTGAACTCTCAAGCTTTCAATTTTGTAGCGCTTAAGTTCTCATAGATGCTTTTTCATGATTCCATATCCTTTACAAATTACAATATTAATAAATATTGGTTTTAGATTTATCGATTTAGAGAGCAACACGAACCTGCACCATAGTCACAAGTTTCTTTCTATTTGTGAATTGATATAATCAATCTTAATATCATGAGATTAAAGAACAAATGGAAAAACTCTACGATTCTAATTAGAAGGTTTTGTATCATCAAATTCACTCAAAACTAGTAAAGTAAAATGCTTTTCAAGAACATATTACCTAATTAGAAGGTTTTGTATCAGCAAATTCACTCACAACTAGTAAAGTAAAATGCTTTTCAAGAACATATTACCAAGTGAAGAACACGTATTCTAGCCCTTGTTTGAGCCCCATTTTTTCACCAAAATACATTCTTCAACAGTGATTTGACACAATTTCAATCACACATTCTTCAATAAAATAATATTATATGCAAATCAAAAAAAATTCTTATTTTTTAACTACACATTTTTCATCAATACATTATTCAAAAAATCATTTTTCCCTCTAAAATGAGGCTCAAACAAGGGCCTAAAAAGAGTCACTTTTATGTCCTACGAGTGAAGATCCATCAAATTTATCACAAAAATTACCAAAAAAATCAACCCCCCTCTCTTTTTGTTTATAATAGTTTTGAGAGTGACAACTAAAATTAAACCGTATAATTGTATGGATCATATTAGAAATCTAGCTTCACCCCAAATTTTTAATAAATTATAATTTTTTTCTTCTTGTAGGTAAGGACTGTCAGTATTGTATTATGTAAAATGAGAACTATTACAATTAAAATTAGGTGGCAGGGCGGCTGCGTACAAAGAGTAACACTATTTAACGAATAGAAGCTACGCCTCCTATTGGGACTTGGGCAAAGTCATATCGAGTCCCACTGTATAATTATGATAATTATTAATTATACTATTTATGATTTTATGGAAAATTTCCACAACAATGAAAATGCAAATGGAATAAAAAAAAGGGAAAATTGCAAGAGAGGCCCCAAATCTTTAAAATATTAGCAGACTTTCCCAATATCTTTAATTTGTTCCAACCGTCATTCCAAACCTTTCGAAACGTTGCGACAAGGCTGTGTTGGACAGTTTTCATCCAAATGTCTGTTAGTTGACTAAGAATTTTGACTTTGACCATATTTTAATATTTTTGAAAAGGTAAAATAGTAATTTCCATTTATTACATTAAAGTAATGTTTGATTCATCCAATTCCATGAAAATGGGTGGAAATTTTCTATTTTCCACCCAAAATATAGCGTTTGATTCACAAGATTTTCCATGAAATTGGTTTCTAACTTTTATTGGAAGTTGTGCTATTCTTTGATTTGGTGGAATTCCAACAACTTCCAATAAGGTGAGAATTGGAATTCCCGGCAACTGTAACGATTTTTTTTTTCGTTTTTTTTTTATGCAATGAAAACCAATTCTAAAAATTATTGTAAAAAAATATTTTTCTTTCATTGATAATTTTCATGTAAAACAAAGTCAAACAAACACTAAAAAATAGATGATTTTCTTGAATTTTTTATTTTTTGCTTTTTGGCGATGGAAACCAATGTCATCCCTAATACCAGTAAATTTTATCCTTTTAATTGACAATTTTCATGTAAAATAAAATCAAACGAACATCAAAAAATACTTTTATTTCAACATTTTTCACGTGAAAAATTATACCAATCAAACACAATAATTTACAATTCTCAAGAAAACAATTCTAGGCAATTCAATTCCCTGGAATTCGTTTTCCACCCAATTCAATTCCATCTTTGCAATCAAACGGACCCTAAAATAAGTAAGAAATTTAACAAAACAAAAAAAGGGAGCCAGTCGTCTTCTTCCTCCCACCTCCACCCCCAA
>NW_019237118.1:74815-122322 GCF_002742605.1 Olea europaea var. sylvestris
TCAATTCGAAAAATGGGGAATCGTGCAATTATGCACAATTAATACAGAGACATATCATGCAAGGGTTTTAGACTTTTAGCCCCCGGTTTGACCCTCATTAATTTTGATTATAATGGTAGGAATAATGGATTTACTTATTTTTTTGAAAAATTGATAGTTGTAAAAGAATGAAAAATTTTCGATTTATGTGAAATATTATTTATTGAAGATTATGTGATTGAAAATAAAAGAGAAAGAAATTTAATTTAATTGACGAGATATAATGCCAGCCAAACGGGTTCGAGGTTAAAAATTTAAGCTAGGTTCTTTCACGTTCCAAGGGAGGCTTAAATCCAACAGTTTAATTGAAAAAAGCTGCTATTTTCCTCGTTCTTAGATTCTGTTGTCAGATGCTACTATTTCTACACTAAGGAATTCTTTTAAATTTACCAAAATACTTAAAATAATTGTATTTATTTGACAAGCAGCAGCTGGGGCTTTAGAAGCAATCCCAACTCCCAAGCGTAGCCCCAGAGGAGGTTGACACAGTGGACTTTTTCAGAAAATCCTTCTACAATAATTACAAACTCTGTCAAATGGCTATTGATGTGTGTTGCCTCATGTTATTTGTACATAAAGGATTACATAAATGATGTAGAAGAAAAAAGTTGAACTCCAACATTGAGGATCTTCATTATCTCGTTCTTAGAGCATTGTGAGGGAGATAAATTGTGGGATGTGTCCCAGCAAGTCAAGGAATAAAAGCTTGCCCGTACATAGACGCCCACAAAGAATGTGTGATTGAAAATAAGTTTTGAAAAAAAAAAAAAATGAAACTCATACAAGGACACCATATAGCACTTAATTGAATTCAAATGTTAGAATCAAAATCCTTATCAACTGAAGATAGAATGTCTGTGGAGATCTCTCTCTCCTTCTCCCGTACTTTTCTACACTTGCTGAGACTTGAGTTCAATTTTTATAAGTCTACCTAAGTTTGTTTAGTTATGGATTAGTTTGAATAATTTTACTACGCTTAGTATTTAATATTTTCCAAGACCTACAACACAGAACATATCGTTCACGAAGTCTTGAGCGAGCTCTTCTTCGTAGAACGTTACCCGCCTCACTCATACTTTTGATAGGACGTTTTACCTTTTACTTATCTTCCTCTTACAAATAAGATTTCAAATACATACCAAACTTTTTCGTAGATAAATTTTTTATTTCATTATTCATATTGCGTTATTTTTTCCCTTAATATTCATAATTGGGGTTGACTAACAATAATATATCCCAACAACATATAACTCCAATGCACGTTCAATGTCTTTGTATAAGATTTTTTAATTTAATGTATCATAAAATAGTTGTATAGAATCTTATTCTTCACAAGCAAGACATATAAATCTTTGACTTGTTTTAGAAAGCTCAAAACCTATAAAAGCGTAAAAATAATAAGTACGTTCTTCTTCCTCCATTTCGAACTCTTCAAATGGATTATAATTATTACCAAATTGATAAATGATGTGTTAATTCGGCTAGTTGATATTTAACCTTAAGGAGAAAATGAAGGGTTTATTTCTCACTTACATCTCCAAAAGGTATAATTTGCTTGGAGAATATATTAGAATGGAAGTAGATGTGTCGTGCTAATACTTAGATGCAAAAATAAACTCTCAAAGCTTATATAAATAGATATATTTAACGATTTCATGCAAAAAAGATTAAATATAGTTCGCAGTGGCCTAAGAACAACTTTATTCATTCACTACTCAGGGGAATATAAATTCTCTTCTAAAAATAGGGAGTATGCGCGATTCCATTATTAGTTATCACTCAGTATCGTATAATAATTAAGATAAAATGAATAAGATATTAAAAGAAAACATAAAAATGATTAAAATTTATAAAAAAAAAAACACCTCTTAGACAAGGTATATTTAAAGACATCAATCTGGCTCGTCCAGATAAAAACTTTGAGCCAACTCAACTCGTGGTTTAGTTGAACTATGCGTGAACCAACCTATGTAGCTCATTGAGCCACACGAGCCGAATTGCACGGCTACCCAAAATGGCTAGTGTCACAAGCTAATTACAAGCAGCTACTGTAAGCACCACGAAAATATTTAAAAAAAATAAAATTGGATCGGCTCAGGCCAAAAAAGCCTGAGTCGTTTTTTGCCCGGGCTACACCGTGCCATAAACTTAGGCTCGCAATCCAACTCAGCCCAACTCATTTACATCTCTAGGTATATTATGCTTTGGTATATTTATACTTTACCTACCATATCTTGAAAAATTACAGTTTACACACTATATTTTACTAACTGATAACGAAACACACCAGTTGCTAGATTTATAAATACGCCATCATAAATATCAAAATAAACTAAAATAACCTTAATCATAGATAAGAAATTACACCCTATACGGTACTTTATGTAACAATAACATCCTCTTTCTTTAATTATTTTATCATTCTTCAAAATTTATTTATTTGAAGCGTTGATCTTAAATGTTATTTTCTTACAAAATTTATTATATTTATTTTCAGTTAGTTCCAACTTAAGCCTTGTTTGTGCCCCATTTTAAAAAAAATGCATTTTTCTTTTTCTTATTTTCAACAACACATTTTTCAACAAAATTATACACGTAAATCGAAAATTTTTACTTATGCCCATGTTTGTCTATCATTAAATTAAGAAAATGAGTTTTAGATTAATAATTTTTTTGAAGAATATGTGATTAAAAAAAATGGGTTTACGTGCAAAAATTTTTATTGTAAAAATGTGAGGTTAAATATGAGTTCGAGAATAAAAGAGTTTTGACATAATAGTAGAGACACAATGGCTATTTTTTAACCATAATTTTTTTTTTCAAAAAAAAGAAAAAGGAAATCACTATTTCAAAATACATTTTTCCCCAAAAATATATTTTTAATGGAGTCCAAATAATGGCTAAATAAATTAAAGTTTAACACTAATAAGTTAATAACATATCAAAAAATATAAATATATTGGCATATTACTATCATTTTGTCCAAAAGCTATAGTTGATTGTACAAATATTATTGTTCATGTAAAATCGTAAGTTTAAGCTAACAATTAAAAAAATAGTAAAGTGAACATAAGGGGTCCAAATTATCATCTCAAGAAGATCGATTTAAATAAAATTACCCCTTGTTTGATGAACACAATACGTCAAGGTTAATATTAACTAAGAAAAGAAAAAACAATTAAACGAGCATGTTTTCTTTAGATTATGATTAATCTATTCAATATCATGGTTGAAGTTTAATGAGATTTCAATGTAGTTATTATCTTCGATCTCGCCTCTCAAGTTCTATTTCTAAAGTTGTACTTAATCTAATTCATTATTAATTAAACTCCCGTTTGGCCCTCATTTTTTTCAAATTTTAATATTTGAAATAATATTTTTTTGAAAAATGTGTGGTTAAAGAAAAATGAAAAGTTTCGATTTACGTATAATATTATTTTATAGAAAATTGTGTGGTTGAAAATAAGAGGAAAAAAATGAAAAAGAATGGGGGCCAAACGGGGGCTAAATCAATTTACCTTTTCTGAATTTAATTTAATTTTATCTAATTGAGTTAACTCACTATATCTCGATATGAATCTGAATAAGCATCAAATTAACACATTAAATCGCCTAAGAATCTAATAACAAGAGTCAACAATAATGAAAGTATGTCTCTACCTTTTACGATCAATTGTCGAATTTCTCAACATGTTCTAAATTTATACTGACCTTTAGGCTTGTTACAATTCTCAAAATCATGGTAGAGATCAAGTAATCCAAGCCTTGAGAACAAGCATAAAATCAACATATAAATTAATTAACTATGCAAAACTTGAGAATTTAACAGAATCAAATCTAGGTCACATAAATCATCCCAACTAATGATCCAGGGCAGAGCCGGTCCTGCTAGGAGGCATATGAGGCTTGTGCCTCAGGCCCAAAACTGTAGGAGCCTCATTTTTGGCCCAATATTTTTTTTAAGGCTCTATATATCAGATGAATTGAATCTTCCAATCGTTTTTCCCTAGCATCATTCGAAGTTCATTTCCTCTTCTCCAATCTCTACTCTCTTTGACAAATTACACAAGAACTCAACAAACCACAAAAAAATTCCAACCCTAACTCTCAACTCGCAGGCTGCATGTTCATACTTTTCATATCATATTTTTCATAATACTTTGATTCATATATATGGTTCTTGTAAGAAGGTTGTTTATGTGTACAAGGTGTTCTCTAAAATGTCATTTAGAACGGTTGTTTGTTGGAATTCGATTATTTCAACTTATGTAGAGAGCTCAAAGTTTTTCTATTCAGTTGAGATTTTTGTCAAGATGCTTGATAAAGGATAGTGATTTTGAGCCGGATGAAACAACGATGGTGATTGTACTTTCCGTTTGTGTAGAGCTTGGTAACTTGAGTCTGGGAAAATGGGTGGGTCCATTCTCATGTTACTAAGAAAGGTAGGGTTTTGAATTGTCAGTTGGGTACTGCCCTTGTTGACATGTATGGAAAGGTATGGTTTTGAATTGTCAATCACAATAAATTTGTTGATTAACAATGCTGTAAAATGAGACTTTGTTAATTGTTATTACCGAAATTCCAAGTTTCTAATTTACTACTAACTTTGAGTAATTGATTTATTATATCAAAGTCATGATAGTTATTTGGAAACATGGAGGAAAGAGGAAATAAAAACTAGTTAAATGAAAGAAAGATAAAAAGTATGTCTGGAAGCATATCTGATAGGTGGAATGGAGTAAAGTGATAGATGAACATTGAGTTAAATGTTTATGCAATAAAATTATATACTTGTAATTGCATTGGTGTTTGATCATAAATTTTTATTTCTGACTTGTGAGTTATGACAATGAAATTCTCAAGGGTGTGATTCCACAATTTTCTTCAAAATTTTACTTCCGAGTTAAGCAATGGCTTGCCCTAACATGTTATTGAATATTTTGAAATTGTTTGAAGCCTTGTCGGCTTATATAATTGTGGCCTAGTCGGCTTATATAATTGATTATTGTATTATCAATTGTACATGCGCATGTAGTAACTATATTAAAAACTCTAATTGTAGGATGATTGAGATATTTTGTAATTGTCTTTTAGATTAATCGTTGGACATTAGATATAGACTCATACATTATGCCCCATACATATGAATCTGGTGTTCAAAAGAGAAAAATGAAACGAAATAAATTGCATTAATTCAAAGTCAAAGCAACAATGCGATTGCGTTGTTTTAATGTTAAGTTTTAAGTTAGCACTAGGTTACATAACACACCGTTAAATTTTGCATTTATATTGATTTTGGATGCCTAATTTATGAGGTGTTTGGTTTGTTGCTTTAAGATGTTTTCAATTTTGCAAAACATTAAAAACTTATTTGATTTGATATTTTTGAAAACAATGTTAAACTTATAATATAAAATTCCAAACATGTTTTGTCATCTTGAATGTTTTAGTGAAAACACTCAAAATATGAGAAATAAACATTTGATTAATTTTGTTTAAATAAAATTATAAAAATATATATATATAAACACATAAAAAAAAAGAAAAATAAATTTTTGGAAAAAATTCTAAATCCTAGAAGATAAAAATTATGAAAAAAAAATCTAAAATACCAAAAAAAAAAAATCTAAAAAAAATCTAGAAAATCAAAATCTAAACAAACATAAAAAATAATTCAAACTCTTGTTGGTTGTTCAAATAAAAATTCTCAGTACACGTCATTAACTTTTATTTTTTATTACTAATATTTTACTAACTTAATTTATTTATTTTTTTTATTTGTAATAGAAAAAATATTGCAAAATCCACCAACTTCATAAAGGTTCATTTTTGAGTTTGGTTCCAATAATTATATGAACTCAAATGGTTTTATTTACGAAATTCTTGCAGTGTAATGGGTGGTTTCGAATGTTAAAGTACCCGAACAAACTCATTCGATGCCCAAGCCTAGAAAAATGGATGAAAATCATCAATTTAACCAATATTGGTATCGCACAAAATGTCCGCTTCTACCATGCATGATGAAGTCTGTCCATCTTTAAAAAAAAATGCGAGGCTTTGGCGTTTAAATCTTGGCTGCTTCTGAGGATGTTCATAGTCCGTATGTTTATTCTTGGGTCGTTTTGGTGCACATGATGTTTTGCCAGTTTCCAAAGAGGGATAGTTGACAGTTGACAGGTTATTTTAAGAAATTTTGTGCTCAAATTGCTCTTTGTTCTTGTTTGTAATAACTAGCTAGCTTTACTTCAATTAAAATAAAATAAAATTACTGTTTTGTAATTTACTATTACATAGCTACTGAAGAACCTATCTTCACGTTGATACTAAAAGGTTGCCCTCGTCTTCTGTGGCATGAACGACACATTGAAATAGACAAGAATGTCTATAACACTGTTTCATATCATGCGAGCGTCAAATCCTTGCAGGTTAGACACAAGTTAGAAGGAAAGGACTAATTTACTTGAGAAAATATTTGGGGAAAATTCTACTTGGATACGGGCTGTGACAGCGCCCCCTCCAATAGGGAGGCACCAAATTGGCACCTTGTCACAGGGGTTGTCACGGCCCCTATCCAAGTAGCAGCTCCCAATATTTGCTACATTAGAAAAGACACAACTACCCCAAGACTCAAAATGTTGAGTCATAGATTCCTTCGAAATTTATGGCCATATTTCGTTGTATGTTGTCCTCGTTCTTAGTAATGAGATCAGGTTGATCCAATATATTGTAACAAAATAAATAAATAATAAAAGAGGAAAAAAGAAAGTCATAAAGAATTCTATGGACATGTATCTTATCCCAGACTCAACATGATTAAGAAAGTATATGTAACAAATATCTCAATTGTCATGTTCAAATTTATCCAATCCAATGCGTCAACACACATACATTGCCATGTCAGCTACGTATAATCTTGAAGAGGCACGCTCCGTAATCCTACTCGAGTGTTGAGTAGAATTCTTGGTAATGCCATTTATGTACAGTACATATTGAATACAACTTGTTTGTAGAAAACACAATAAATATTCAAAATGATCTCTTTCAGAAAGATTAATGCCAAATACCTGCACATTCTTAGTCCGAAATAGCACCACTCTTCTGTATCAGATACCCTCTTGTTTTGTCATTTTTCAGCAAATGTTGAAACACGAGAAAGTTTTAAACTAGCAGTTGCCTGTAATTTGATTAAGAGGATCACAACAAGCATAAGATCAATCTTCCTTGTCAGTGGCTCGAAGTAACTCAATGGCTTCTTTCTGAGAGACAGAGCTCCCACCGTGATCAACCTGGTCTCTTCTGCCAACCCTTGGAGGTTCCTCCTTACCAATTGTGAGGATCAGTATCATGACAGCCACCACAAATATAATCATTAAAACTAATCTGATTCCCATCTGTGAGCCTATAAAATCAATGAAGGACAGACCAGTAATACGTTTTTGTATTACATTTCCTTCTCTGTAGTCTTCAAGAAAACGAGAGATTTGTGTACCAATATCAGTTTCTTCAATGCTTTCTGAGCCAATAATCTGTTGGTGACGAAAAGAGAAACAGAAAATTGTAACATCAGTATGCAAGTATACAAATATTTGGGCCAAATGACAAGTATAAGATGCAAATGTGTAAAAAGGAAACACGTCATCTTTCTCATTACAAATGCAACATCTGACATTGGTAAAAGGAACCGGTTTAAGTTTTCGTGAAGTCAAATTCTGAAAAAAAAAGGAAGCCTCACTTACCGAAAAATACTTCTCGTTTCCATCCCAAACAATCATTTTTGGCAGCTTCGTTTTCTTATCAACTTCAAATGATTCAGTAAAGTCTTCCCATTGCTTGACCCCAACATACCCAAATATTAAGTCGCGATTTGCAGATGCAGCAGCCTTCAAAATTCTTATTAATCCCAGCGATTTCTCATCTGCTTCATCCTGTACGATGGATAACACAATTTTCCTATCATCATCTTTCAGCAACTGCAGTGTATCTTCATTGATGGGCAATGCCAGAGGGAACAAATTCTGTTTTATACAATTTTCGAGAAATTGCTCTGTCATTTGATACAAGAAAGATGCATTTAATCATCAAATGTGTAGAATTAAACTCACTAAAATTGTAGCAATAACAAAAGTTGAGGTTCTGTTCGTATATTATTCCTTGAAGATCTGCTAAATGCCAACATGTACAGAAAATTTTGCAAGTCAAGATATAGCAAAGAAATCTCAAAGAAAAATCTGACTTAGATATATTAGGCTACGTGATCACCCAGTAGGACCATAAGGAAGTATGTGCATGCTAGAAGAAAGTAAAAACCAAATAATGTTTGACAAAAGTAAATGGAAAAAGGTACATCTTATTTAAATACAGAACTTTTACGGAACGTTTGAAAGCAATGCTGGACAATAGACAAGATTTTAACTTATTTTTTATCCTTAGGTACTTTATAATGTTGTCTAATCCATCATCTATGCAAAGTATAAAGCAACCGAATATATACAATTGCACTATTTCCAAATCCTAATTATGGGCTCAAAAGTAAAAGACATTAACCAACAAGAAGTTTACTTTCCAATTCCAATGACATGGAATGAATTTGATCCAATAGACATAAATCTCAACTAGGAAACTTTTAGCCACGAGAAAGTATGTTATACATCAGATACTTGTTCAAAATTTCAAAATGAGACATGCTTCATTATGATGAAAAGTTGGAACAACTAAATTTTAATATCACCTTCAAAAGGCCCAGAAAAGATGCTCTGTTCCTTCTGGGCTGTATGAATGGAAGCCAAAGCAGGCACCTTATCAAAATCATATTTGGTCATAATTGCATCCGAGAAATCTTTTGCAACTGAAAACCATGCTTTCTTCTTATACTTGACGGCCAAGTTTGATATCACGGACTCATTTAAGCCAAATCCTATGAATATAGGAAAATGAGTACCAGCTGCATCAACAAATTCACTAATAGCGGAGTCTGAATTGAGAATAGCAACATCAGGAGCAATGAATTTCTTCAGGAATTGAACAAGTAAATCTGCTTTTCGTGGTCCATAATAATCTGAAGGAACTCCATGGATAAACATCTTCAGAGTCGGATACCCACTGCATTTAAGAAAAAATCAAAATCTTTAGGATTTTACCCCATCTACTCATTGCTTTATTTAGTAAGCAGCTGTCTAATTTCTAGAATAGATTTACTAAAATCAAGAAAAAGAAAAGCGAAAAAAAAAATGGTTTCAATTAAGGTAATAGGAAATTTCGCTGTTCCCCAACTGTAATTGAATCAAAAGGTTGTGGCCGCATACTCAATTTCATGCTTGGAAGCTAGACGCTTGTATTTGTCAGCATCTATTTTTGCCACAATTATGGGCTGTTTCAATCCAGCTAGAACAGGGGCAGCTTTATCCAACTGCATGCAGCATTAAAATTTGTCAGCCTTCTTGTAAACATTGAATTCAAATTGTCAATCCCAAATGGACAATAAGCGTCCGTTGAATATATCTCCCAACAATGAAGGGATCAAAACAATATATGTAGGAACAACCGAACAAGGACCTCACAGAAGCCAAAGAGTAATAGTGATTTTCGGTGAGCCCAATAAGTATAGAGAGCATATGTAACAATAAAGCACGGATATCCTATTCTGTTATAACATTTTTTTCCCCTGTTGGTAACTGAAGCATTTTAACTCTGACTTTCTTTATAGCTGGTCGAAGCCTGGATAAAAGAGAGTTGTCCTAGATTTGACAGCTAGCGTAAAACTTTGTCAAATTTCCGACACAAACCATTATATGATTTTCTTTGACATGCCCTTCATCAGCGATGCATTGCATCAGCCTACTAATATTGTGAATAGTAAGCAATCGTTAGTATTTTGAGTGCATTTCATAAATGATCAGCCATATTGGTTTCTGGTTGTGTCCTGAAGTAAGCAAAGGTTCCCATGCTTTAATGGATAGGCATGGATTAAGAAGTTAATCAGGATAGCAGGATTAGAGTAGGAATATAGATAGGAACACTGACCGGAATATTGTTATAACGAGTACATGCAAAATGCATGGAAGGAAGTTCAGCATAACTTACATAGAATATGACAAAGCCAACAACTAGGAAGCACACATTACAAAATTTACATCAGGGAAATTATTTGTATCAGGGACTTGATTATACCATTTATATCAGTTAGACTTGTATTAGAAGAGAGGTCAGTTAGTGTTGTTAATTTGTCTATTATGTAAATAGGATTAGTTAAGGTAACAAAGCATATTCCGGAGTTCGCCATAACTTTCTGAATCAAGGTACAAAATCTGTTTCCTAGAATACAACAAGAAAAGTCTCAAGCTTTAAAGCATCAGTATTACCACTATATTAACTGCAGTGTTCATTATTCTCACAATTTGTAAATCAATTAAAAAAGATCAACAAGCCAGCAAGTTACATAATATCTAGGATGATGTACAACACGCTGAAGTTGCACTCTAGTGCAGCATTCATTTCACTTTTAAGATAATCATTACTCCCACTATTAAACATCCAATTCTAGGATAACAAAGGTTCACAGTGTGAAAATCAATTAAGAAGGATCAACAAGAAGCCAAGCAGATACAATATCTTTGCACGATGTACAACAAGCTGAAGTTGCACTCTTCTGCAGCATAGCATTCATTTCATTTATAAACAACCATTACTCCATCTATTAAACATTCACTTTTAAAAGGTTCACACTTTGAAAACCGATAAGAAACATGCCACAAGACACCAACAAGGTAAAACATCTGTAGCACTATGTACATCACGCTGAAGTTGCACTCTTCTCCGTACAACATGCTGAAATTGTACTCTTCCACAGCATTCATTTCAAATTTAAATAGTCACCCCTCCATTTATTAAACACTCGATTTCGAATAATTAAAGTTCAATTAAAAAGTATTAAACAAGAAGCCAATACGATACAACATCTCTAGCACGATGTACAACACGATGAAGTTGCTCTCTTCTGTAGCAATTATTTCATTTTTGTAATAATTATTACTCCATTGATCGAACATTCAATTTTGGAATAATAACCATAATAATAATAATCAAGAGGGAGCTATTTAAAAGAAAAAGAGACAAGTAATTGACCTCTGGAGCAAGGCGTTTGCAGTAGCCACACCAAGGGGCGTAGAAATTGACAAGAATATAATCGAAAGTTGATATAACAGAATCGAAATCGGATTCTTCCAGTTCCAATACCTTCGCATCCACCTTGAACTGATGTTCCTGCGATGCACTGATTGACGGGGAAAACGATAACAGCGAGGAAAATAGTAACAAAACGTGGATCAATGGAAGCATTTTGAGTTTATTACTGGCACGATTTGTTTGAATTTGATTAGCCGATAAAAGGCCCCGGGGGGGAGGGGGGTCGGAAGCTCGAGAACTGAAAGTTCGTCGGAGGAGGCAATGATAATGCAAAAGCAGATTTTCTTCGCGCAAACTATCTTTCGTCTTGTGTGCGCTTGAACGGTTAAGTAGTACTTAAAGTTTGACTTTTCCAAATGGAGGCAACCTAAAGGCTTATTTGGAAAAGTATGGCTTGACAAAACTCTCCTACCGAATCAAATTGAATGAAGAATTCTTCTTAAATTAAATATTCAAATGAGTATTTGAATCGAGAATTCATGGGTTTGGTTCGATTTTCAGTTTTAGATCAAGAATCGAAGAATCAAATAAAAATCGAAATTTCCTATTTTTTAATTAATTTATTCTAAATAAATCAAATTATTTTATTTTTTCTAAATAAATTTGCTAATTAGTTAATTTAGTTCAAACCCAAAAATATAATTTTCCTATTTCTAATTTTCAGTTTAAAGTCAACTTAATCAAATTGACTTAAGTTTTATCTAAATCTGTTACTCTACTGTGGTGTCGTTTCTATAACGGCAGACATGGCAACTAATTATAAAGATAATTTCACTTTAGATTGTTAGAAAAATAATTAGTTGCAGCAGTGATCAGAACAATATAATGCAGAAATATAAAACTTATCAATCGAGTCTCGTGACAGCACGATGTCCTAAAGTGAAATTGCCCGTCAATAATTGCTGTGACCTCCGTGGACAATCACTCCCAGGATACAACGATCGTAAACCACTTATGCAGCAATCACGAATGGTTTTTCTAGAACTCTCAATTGTACTCCAGAATAGGTATAAAAACCCGAATATAAGAAGTTCACAATATGAAAAGAGTGATTGATTCTATTTTCTTTTTGTGTGTCTTTTCCCAAAGCAAGATATGGGTTTATATAGGCAAGATGGTAGCAACAGTCTTCACCATGTTAATGCAGAATTTTAATGACTGAGTAGTGGGTGTTTTAATGGCAGTTAGTGGGTTGTTACAAAAACAAACAGTCATAAAATACTGGCTAGTCTTACCCATTAAATAATGAAGAAAAACAAATATATTTATTTTAGTCAAGGAAGCCCAAGGCCCCAAGGCCCAAATCAAGACATTTTAATATTTGCGTGGGGAGTGATTCGAACCCCTGACGTCCCACACAAATGTCACATTTCTCACCACTTTGGCACTTTATCTAATTTGATTATTTCTTTCACATTTTATATTTATACCATAAATATATAACAATAGCAAATAGAATGGAGGCTTTTTGGATTGATGTTAGGCCATGTTAAGGGTCGTCTAGATGAGGCCTAACTGTGGTGATGCACGACCATGGGTGTCGCCAGAAGTGGAGCTGCCGGCAAGAAAAATGTTCTCCAGTTCGCTGTGAAACTCCAGCCCTTCCCAATTCTGTGTCGCAAAGCCTATACTCACGCATTACCCAATTCGTCCTCTTTCCCTCAGGAGCTCGCCCACTATGGAAAAACAAGAGTTTTCTTCATTACATTAGTTTGGATTCTGTGAAGCACAAATCAATCCTTCTCGGTTGCTTTCCAATACTCTTTGCCAGTTGCACGATTTAGCCAAGACCCAATGCCATACTTAACGATCCGCAAGACTGAAAAGTACCATTATTGATCTCTTGTTTTTAGCCAAGAATCTATTGCAAGCAAAAAAGAAAAAAGAAAATTTTGAATGAAAATAGAACATACTACACCTACAAAAACTCCGCATTCCCAATTCACAAATCGGGGTAGCAGACACTTGAAATTAAATATTGGTTTTATACTCGTATGTCTATCCATTACATTCATTCATGCCATTTCCCATAACTACTCATCCATCTTGCAACCAGTTCAAATCCCATCCTAAGTGGTGTGAGGTGGGGGTGAAGAGTAAAATTTTAAAGATTTGAAATTTTAGTTGGTACATATAAAAAATTTGGATTTAATTTATAAAAAATAAAATATTCGAGTACTAAAATTACAATTATTCATTTTTAATTTTGACATTTTTTACTATTTTTAACGACAAATCCTACAGATCTTGAGGGCATGGGGTTTTTTCGCACAAAATGTTTCAAATTAGGGGTTCTCTGTGATTTCCAATAGATGAGGGATACATTGTAAATGAAAATGTTTCCAAGGTGATTTTCTGCTATTAATCCAAAGCATTTACATTTCTAAATTATAAACATTTTCTTATCAATTTATTTTTTATTCACATTTTATGTATTCATGAATACTGCTAATTCGCCATTTATTCTTATTTATTTATAATTTAAAATGATTTATAAATACCTCCCAAACATGCAATACTTAGAAGGTTCTCCTGAATAAGACATGTCGAAAAGTTTGGCAAATCATCAAATGGTATGCATCCAGTCGAATTTGTTGTGTGAGAGATTTTTTTAAGTGGAAAGTAATATATATATTCTTTTAATGTGTGGTTAAAAAATTATATAAGTCTCATAAAATGAATCGTCGTAAATGATTTTAGAAAAAAATAATTTTTAAGAAATCTCTCTCCCAAATAATTTCTAAATCATAATGCAAGATATCTTGATTGTCAAGTCCCCGAAATCTACTCCATATTTAGTCAGGTTTATAAGTAGTCAAAAGTATACATATTTCTTGGAATTTAGAAGCACTCTCACTTGTTGACCACTTATTTTTTTTTTTGTCTTTTCATAAACAAAAATATGCTAGTGTAGATATTGTAAACATCATCTTGTAACTATTAGCACGTTAAGGACGTCGGCAGTACTGCAGTAGATACTCTCTGCAAGTGTAATCTTATTTTGTTACCCAATATGCATAAATCTTTACAAGCATCAAGCTCTTGTATAATTGAATAAAACTTCATATTTTTAATATATTTTGATAAAAGATGATTAAATGTGTAAATAAAAATTGATAAAAAGTCGTGAATTTCATAAAATATGGGATTGAGAATGAATTCTTTTTTTTTTTTTTTTTTTTAAAGAAAGTGTTTGAGAATGAAGGCAAGAGGCTAAAATATTATATCACTAGTTATTCACCAATTAATTCTATTATATTGAAATCAAAACAAGCGCTAAATATTATTTAAAACACAAAACTTATATATGTTTTAGGGAAAATTGCAGTAGAAGCTCAAAACCTTTGAAACATTAACAGACTTTCCCCAAATCTTTGATTTGTTGCAATCGTCAACCCTAACATTTCCAAACATTGTAAGTGAAGCCCTTTTGGATGGTTTCCATCCATAACTCTGTTAGTTGATTAAAAATTTAACTTTTACCACATTTTTAATATTTTAAAAGAGGATAAAAGGGTAAATTTTCATTTATCATATTATATAGTAATTAAATTAGAAAATGAAAAATAAAAAAACACAGCCCGTCTTCTTCCTCTCACCCACCACCACGCCCACTCCTAACTCAAATCCAAACACCACACCACCACCACAACCACTCTCCGCCGCCGCCACCACCACCATTTCTACCACAACAACTCGATGTCGACCCCTCAGCAGCCACCTACATGTAGGTCCCATCGTATGAACCTTCCTCCAATTTCATGTAATCCCCAACCCAGAAATCCTTTTTCAGCAAGCCACCGAATCAAATTTCAGGTTTTCTAAGCCAAATCTAATTATTTTCACCAAAACGTGCAATTATTTCCCCAGAAAAATCAAATTGAAGAACATGAGTACAATTTTAACCCTTCTAATTGAGGGTTTTCAGGTTATCAAACTAACTGCATAAATTTAACCCTTAAATTCTTTATTTTCTTTTTACTTTAACGAATCCTTAAGGATTTCTGCAAGAAATGGCGTCATGGAGGAAGTAATGCGTAAATTGTATGTATATGGTGTGAAGAAGATTGAAGGCAATTCAAATAAAGAGAAATCTTGCACGAGTAATGTTAGCAATAGGGAGCGTGGAAATTGGAGGAATAAACTAGTATTCTTCGATGCGGGGGCTTATAGTTTCAATCTAGAGGATTTGTCGAGGACTTAAGCAGGAAAAGGAAGTGTTGGTACTAGTTATGAAGCTGCGTTAGAAGAAGACAGCATTGCTGTGGTGAAGAGGCTAAAAGATATGGTGGCTTCGAAGAGAGAATTTGAACAGCAAATGGAAGTTTTGGGGAAGATTAAACATGAAAATGTGTTGCCATTAAGATGTGGTGGCGGTGACGATGGTGGTGGTGAGGATTTTGGATATTTAATTACTATATGATGTGATAAATGAAATACTCCTTTACCCCCTTTTAAAATATTAAAAATGTTGTCAAAACTAAATTTTTGGTTAACTAACGGAATTGTGGATAGAAATCGTCCAAAATGGCTTTACCTGCAACGTTTGGAAATTTTATGGGTGACGGCTGTAATAAATCAAAGATTTGGAGAAAGTCTGCTAATGTTTCAAAAAATTTGGTTTTGAGTTTCTGCTGCAATTTTCCCTATATTTTATAAACAAAACTATGGCCCCATTTTGTATATATTAATGTAAAAATAATAATGAAAAATATAGTCGTTACGGACCCACACAAAAGATAAAAAATCAAATATTGTGATTTGATGTGATGAATAATAATCATATTTTTCATTTTAACGAGTTAATAATGAAAACGGGGGCTATATTTTAAACTTCACTTTCAATAATAGACCCAAAACTAATTCTTTCCAGAGGGTGGGTTAATGTTAGAAATCTATCAAGTTCAATCATTTTGACTCGAATCAGCTGCTTCTCTTTCCTTGGAAGCCTCGAGTCGAGATTTCACCAGAATTCGCAGTTGTGACTTTTTTACTCAGGTAACTGTCTTTGCCATTTTTCTTTTCCAGAACCCGAATTTCTCCCAATTAACGATAAAATAACTGCATTTTGCCATTGTTTCATTGCAATTTAATTTCATGATTTGCGGTTTTACATCTAGGAATATATGGATATTGAGGAAATCACGATTGCGCTCCAGGTGTTTGTGTTATTTTCTCTTAAAGACTCAAATGTGCTAACTTTTTTGGCTTTCTTTTCTTTTTCATTTTTCCCTTAATTATTCACATTGCTATATGAATCTTTTCTTATTCTGCTTCTTGTTGTTTGTTGGCTGTGTACCATGTACTGTTTTCTTTGAAGTTCTCAACTTTGGTAGATTATGTAGGTTAAGTAGTTATTATGCTTAGAGGATGTTAGACAACCTTCGAAGTTACTTTCTTAAAAAAAATTAAGGATAGGCACATCCTTATCAAAAGTTTCTTTTAATGAGTGCAAACATGAATCTTCCAAACGACCTGGTAGTTGAGATTTATGTGTGTTTTTTTCGATTTAATTCCATCTAACCTTGCTTCTTGGAGTGTGTTAGAAGCATGGGGAGAGGACTTTACTTGCTTTCTTAGTGTCACTTTGGTTTTGCCCTATCTTTCAAGCTCGTAAGCTACCACAATTAAAAATAAATAAATGAAGGAAGAAGTTATTAGCATTAGAAAGACGACAAAGGTATTCCAGACCCAAAATGAAAATGTTGTAAGAAAAGAAAATTAAGCTTTGAAATGTATAAATAGTGAAGTGGGTGCAATGTACTTACCAGAGAAAATATAGTACTAACCTTAGCATTTACTTTAATAACGAAGGGGCAAACTGAAGATTTACTTAGGTATAATGTAAATGAAAATCCTCTCACTTAAAACAAGCTAAACTACCTGCGAGAAAGCTTTATGCTTCAAACATGTCATTCTTTGAAAAGGTTCTTGAAGTTATATTTAATTTGAGATGAAAATATTATTTCATGTCCATGAGACTGATATAACTGGGTCGCTTGTTAAAACGATCATTAGTACGCAAATGTATCACATGTTTCATCATGACAGGAGTTTTTTCATTCAAATTCATTTGATCAATTGAATTGCTTGTGTCTCACTTCCCTTTTTTATGTGAGTTTCAGGAGCGTTTGATAATCCTTACCTAGTTTTTCTCAACTTCTGTATCTATTACCTTCGTTGTTGCTTAGTACATAGATGTACTCTCTCTTTTGATTTTCTTATTCTCATGTCCAGTAGAACTGGACACCCTTTTCTTCATAGATATTATGTCTATCTTTGTTATTTGATTGTCACAAGAAGAGGACAGCAAGCTGTTTGCTATGATTAAAGTTTACCCTTGAAGACGGTACTTATAATAATTGTTGAACCACGTCATCCAAAAAACTAAGCTATTAGAGATGGAACAAATTTATTTATTTATATTTTTTCTTCAACATGCTCACTCATGTGCAAACGGATTCATTAATTTTCATAAAAAACTTGACTTGGGTACAACTTTCATAAATGGGTGGTGGAGAGACTTGAATTCAGAACATTTGCTTTACCATGTTGAATCAACTCATCTACAAGCTTAAGTTATTGGAGACGGGACAAATTTGTTCGTTTGAGTGTCTGTCTTCAAGAATATTATATTATCCATCTTATGAGTTATTGCTGATTCTTAGAGGTTTCTTTCTCTCACCCAGTGTTTTTCAGTTCATTTTGTCTGTCTAAACCTTAACAAACATAACTGCATGTAATTTCAACTGTTGCAGGGTTGGAGGAAGTGGAACTATGGCAGGAGTTATACAGAAGTTCCTCATTGCGTCCATGTTTATGTGCACAGTTCCTATTGCAATTTTGTATGGGTTTAACCATAAATTGTTTCCTGGTAAGCTTTCTTTGACATCTCTAAATGTCATGGTAATAATTAACTTCCACATTTGAGAGAGAGGCATATTCTGTTTATAATGATCATTTTTGAACTTAACTTTTATTGATTGATTAAGCCCTTGTTTGAGCCCCATTCTTTCCTTAAGAATGCATTTTTAAATAGTATATTGATGGGAAATGTATGGCTAAAAAATAAGAAAATGTTTTGGATTTGTGTGTATTATTATTTTATTGAAAAATATGTGGTTGAAATGATGTCAAAACACCGTTTAAGAAACCCCCCCCCCCTCCCCCCCAAAAGAATGGGGCTCAAACAGGGGCTAAATTTTGTAGTTACAATCTTATCTCTCTCATTGATAAATTTAGAGTTTGCCAATTGCCATATATTTATGTTTTCTTTACTGCTAATATTCAGTCATAGATAAAGCTGCATATTTGGGGAGATGACTTTCCTTTACTTATTTTGCCATTCTAATAATACCTGGTTAATTGTACGAGCTATTTGCAAGTACGATTACTTTCAACGGCATTTATTGGTGTTAGACATTAAACTTTAATTGTAATTACTGGAGCGGTAATAAACAAAACGAGATTGGAAACACGGAAAGGGCATAAGGCCCCGTTTGTTTCCCATTTTTGAAAGAATGAGAATGAAAAATATAGCCGTTGCGGGCCTCACACAAGACATAAAAATTCAAATTTGATGGTTTGATGTGATGGATAACGGTCATATTTTTCATTTTAATGAGAAACAAATGGGGGGCTAAATAGATTTATAATGGTTCAATTTCGAGGTGAGTGCTACGTTCATAAGCAGGAGGTGTGCAAGGATATCTCGGTCTTATCGAAAAACAGCCTTCCCCTAAAATCCTTCACATCGAGTAGGAGTATTAGGGTGACATAACATTTAGGGACTACCTAAATATACGTCTCAGTAAAATATTTGTCTTTAGATTCCACACAGTCCAACAATTGGACAGAAGATTACTTCTGTTTGCTTATTGGAAGAAACTCAGAGCTATTTTAGTGGTTGCCATACTTCTACATTAAGAGGCAGCCTGAAGCTTCAATGAAATTGCATGATTTTTGCATCCATTACAGTTGAGGTAGGAGCTAGACATTTGATGCACTGTCGTACTATTGTTCCGTTGTTGGATAGCAAAATCAAGCTTAAAATTGTTGAGAAGAAGTGAGAAATGAGAAATCTTGGCATCTGACTCTTTGCAATATCCTCTCTTGTATACTTTAATTCCAAGCATTGGGATGACAATAAGATTATTGTGCCATCTCACAGTGCTTTATGCTATTTAAACTTTATACTGCTCGCTGTTAGATTGAATTGTGTTTGTATGATTATTACAGCGATAGGTCTTGAGCCAATTCAAGAACCGTTATTTTTTTAGCCAATTTAAGAACGTTATGTGCCCTGGCCCCTTGCCCCGTCTAAAATCACGCTCTTAAACAATCTTGCATTATCAAACTGTGCATTTTTTCACGTTCCTCCACAATGAAATTTGACCAGCATGAAAAGTATGATCGTGGAATCGAAGTAGATATTTCAAATGCCTGCATCCTGTAAACATGTTATAACATGGAGTACGTTTCTGAAGAGCGGGTCAAGATTTACCGTAGAATGTAAGTTTTCGATCTAAAAGTTCTCCTGAAAAGTTACTTCTGAGAAGTAAAAATTTTTTTTGCAAAAAATTTTACTTTTAAGTTTGGCCAAATATGCTCGTAAATCAATTCTGTGCACTACCACCCCCACTCCAACTCCCGACCTCATCTGAATGCAGGCACGTACAAACACAAAGACGCTAAGCTGTGCTGTGAAATGTTTTCAGTTGTCTGATTGAATAAGTTCATCATCTCCTTATCCTTCTCAATGTGAAATTATTTTATTTTATTTTATTTTATTATTATTATTTTTTTGCAATTGACTAATATGATCTTAAACAGGTACTGTTCAGTTGTCTCCCCATTCTGTGACATTGTTGAGTGGATTCCTTGCAGTCATTTCAGTCAATGTCGTCATAGCATTCTACATTTACATGGCAATGAAAGAGCCCTCGAGTAAACACGAGCGGGATCTTAAATTCGTTGCCGATGCCAAGGCTAGCATAAAGCACTCTGGACTGAATGAAGCCGACTCGCCATCCAACCGTGGGAAACAAGAATAGGTGATGTCAACTAAGACTAGAAAGTTGAAATTTTGTTGAGAAAATTGCCAATGAGGACCAAGCTGGAGAAAGAATTAAAAAAATCCTCTACTAGTGACCTTAGTATAAGAGAAACCAAAAGATGAGCTTTGAGATTATCCATATTGTGCTTCCTGACCTTGCCTTTCGTTCTTAAGTTGTTCTTGAATCGTGATTATGCCCTTGTTTGATACCCATTTTTCCCAAACTACATTTCTCTCTCTCTTCTATTCAATCATACATTCTTCAACAAAATAATATTATACGACAAAACTAAAACTTTTTCTTATTTCTTTACCACACATTCTTCATCAATCAACTATTTCAAAATACATTCTTACTATGAATATGGGAAACAAATAGGTCCTATCACTATTTTGAATACGAGTTGCTGATTTACGAACTCTTAACTTGTAAGTTTGCAATTCCCATTGGATCCTCAAGATTGAGTTTAGTGTTAGTATGACTGGTTGGGTTATAATGATTCATGGAAGAAATTAACAAATTTCCTCATGCAAAGTCTAGAAAGCTCCTTTTCATGAGTCTAATATGAGTGCTTGCAACTGTCCGATCTGTGAAATGAAGTATAAGTTTACGAGAACAACTTAGTAAAAAGGGTCGAAAAGGAAGAAGAGGGCTCAATGACGGGATTGAGCACTTCTTGTGGTGTAAGATCATGTTTGATTAGCATATGTTTGGTTAAGTTTTTTTTTTTTTTTTGGAGACTATAAGCTGGTCAGATATTATTATTATTATTATTATTATTATTATTATTATTATTATTATTATTATTATTATTATTATTATTATTATTATTATTATTATTTTGTTTAAGAGTTTATAGCTTTTATTTAATTATTAACACCTTTTATAAGATCCCAACTTATAATCTACAAATAAGATTAACCTGCATGATAATGTTTTTATAAATCTTTCTTACCCAAAAAATAAATTGGTTTCAAGATTATTAACAAACGCGAGGCATTAAAGACAATTTTTTTTTTCTAAAATAATAAAATGCAAAGAATTTTCTTTTTGCACGCAAAAATGTCTTTGATGAAAGGAAAATAGAAGTTACTATCTTACATAAGCAAATTACTTATTTTTAGTTTGAATATTAAAATTTTTTAGTTTAAAATGAACTCATTTACATATAAATAACTTTTTTTAAGCTTAGTCAAACATGAACCATCAGACTTATAAGAGCAATGTCAATATATTCTATGAATTGTCATTTTTATGAGAGAAAGATATGAAGACTATAGGGTTGTACGTGAGATTGATGTATGATGAATAGACGATTGAATTCTTTTTTTTTTTTTTTCATCGCCAATGTTTTCGATTTATAATTCAAATTTAATCTCTAATGTATCATTAATAGGAGAAAGAAAAAGTAATAAACAATATAGAGAAACTAAGAAACATGAGCGAAAAAAGAAGGGAAGTTTAATTTTTGCCACATCACTCCTCGAATAGAACGTCCATATTGAGACGGACTCTTAACAATATATAACTCTTTTTTATTATACGTCAGCTACACAATCCTATAACTTTTATGGACATTATTTATTTTAGCTTATGCGGCAACTTTTTTAATACAATCCATTGTAACGAAGATATTCTACCATGATTTTTTATTATCTAAAATGAGGTTAATTGTTTAAAATATAACTGAACTTTGTGTTGCATCGTGGGAATCTCCTGGAACTTTAAAATATTTTTGAAATACTTGGTCAAAACAATAAAGCTCAATGTACAAACAGCACCCCACCTATAGGGGGCGCCACTTAATTAAAGGGCCCATGTGGGCTTGTACACCAAATGCCCTCCTTCTCAAAATGCTCTCCTCAATTGCTCTTTAAGATTTCATTAGTTAGCTTTGGTGGAACAGTCTATATCGTCGACAAAATTTACGCATGGCACAAGTTGTCGTCCAATTCTCCCAACTAGTAATGAAATGAGAGCATTTTGATAAAAGTAAGTGACATTTCAGCAACACTTTAAAGTTTAGCGAGGTTTATATCACTCGACCTAAAGTTTAATTATTTTGAAATAATGAATTCATTTTCGCGATAGGTTTTCCAAAAGTAATTTAAGTTTTAAATTTTTTATTCGGGAGAATGTAAAACAAAAATCTTAACGATTGATCTTTTAATTTTTAAATTAGTTAAATGTATTGAGGGAGGTATAAAGTTGAGATTATGTTAAGATTGACAGTTGTACACAAAATTGAGTTAGAAAGTGCATTTTTTTTTTTTAGTGTTATCGTTATTTTATTCTTCATTATAATGAAATTTTGTAAAAATAAATAGTTATGACTATCACATTTAGAAAGTGACTCAAACAAGTTAGAGCCTTAAGAAAAATCTTTGAGTGGTCTTTTAAAAAAAATCATAAAAATATGTAATAGAAAAAATAATTACAACATAATCTTCGAGAATACCTAACGGAAATCAATAGTTGTCGTTGATTGGTAGCAACAATGTTGTACTATGATATTGAGGGCCATCGTGAACATTTCTTTGGTTACTTGTGATGATGAAGAAGCATTCAATTTAGTTTGATTTTTCTAATTGAGGTAATTGGTACAAAACGTACTTACCTTTCAAGATTTTTGTGGAAAAGTTTCATACCTTTCATTTTTTGGCATTTTCACTCCTACTTTCACCTTTCATTGCACAAATGGTTATTTTCATCAAATTTGACGATTTTACCCTCTAATTCAAATAAAAAATAAATAACTAATTTCAACCATAGTCTCAAACTTTCAAAAAAAATATAAATCAGTCAAAAATCGGTTGCATCCTTTCAGATGGAATATATATAGGAATTTTCTAACCATAATCTATTTTAAATAATCAATAAAATACATTTGCTCAAATCCATTAAAAGCGCAACATTACCTATCTCACTTTCCCAATCATAAAACATTAAAATTTTCCTGCAAACCTCGAGAATTGTATTCATTGAACAGTCCATACATCTCACTCTATGAAACTTGAGAAAAAGGTAGTTACTTAGCGCAAGTGAACGACACGAAGCGAGAGCTGTGAAAATAGTTTGTGAGGGTCTTCTGGAGTTTTTTGATGGCTTGGAGGCTTTGCCTCCCAAATATTAAGAAGAAGGGTTTATGGATTCTGAAGTGGTTGAGAAAATGGCGCGTAAGGGCGGTAAATGAAAATATGAGGGTGGATGGATTTTGCTCCAATCGCGAGAGGGGCTAAATTCAAGAGAAGGCATATTTTGACCCCAATTTATCTTAGAACAACCATAATGTCCTTGAATCCTTTAGAAGATAATTTTTGAGTTGTTAAGAAAAATGAGGATTTTTATTAGCAATGCCAATGGCTTGTAAGCGAAAATAATTTTTTTGCTCTCAGCGTGATTATAAATTGTTTTTGGAGCCACATATTTCTTAATTGGAGTAAATCTTATGATTGAAAATTAGTCAATTTTTCTTATTATCTTTTGCTTCATTTATCATCAGGAAAATGCATGAGTTTATCATGTTATCTAATTAATTTTATAGCGAAGGGCAGGTGGTGCCTGTCGTACATAGCTTCCTTCATCAGGGAGAGCAATTAGTAATTTATGGTTGATTTGTAATTTTTTGAAATTTTGGGAATATGGTTGCAATTAATTATTTTTTCTTTTCTTTTTGTTTTATTTGAATAGGAGGGTAAAATTGTCAAAACGGAAGAAAGTGACCTTTTGCGCAATGAAAAGTGGAAGGTAGGGGTGAAAATGTCAAAAAATGAAAGATAGAGATGTTTTCCACAAAAAAATTTAAAGGTAGGGATGTTTCGTGTCAATTACCATTTCTAATTTTTCTCATGTTGTTAATTTTTTCAAAAAAATAATTAAATTTTAGGTCGCATCGCTTGGACCTTACAGAACATTAAAAGTGCGTTGAAATGTCATTAAACTTTGTCAAGAATCAAAATACTCTCAATCCATCAATGTTTAGGAGATTATATCTTATTTGTGCCACCTGTAAATTCTGCTGCCATGTAAGCACTTTCGTCGAAGTCAAGTAACGAAATATTATTTAATGATGGATGGAAAATATTTTAATTTAATTAGATTTTGCATCCAAAGTTCAATTATTTTTTAGACAAATAACCTCTAAAGAATACATTTTGAAATTGATTATGCTTTTTTGAATGGTCCTTAGAAATTTCTCAAAACTAGCAGAAACAGAATGAAACTGTCCATAGTAACGCATCGCATTTGCCCTTTCCCAAACCCTCAATCCTTTTTCTTAAAACCTTCCAAATTTCCATTCCAAACCCCAAAATTCCCTTCTTCTCCTCCCACCATCAATGTTCATCAAATTTCAAAACGCCGTTTGAATTTTTACTATTATTATAATTGTAATTACAGTTTCGCAAGAAGTTCTTCAGTAACAGCAACAATGTGTACATCTCCAGTGTGTATTACTGTGAAGGACCAAATCGATCTGACTGCCAAGGAGAAGCAAATTTTCGATCGCCTTCTTGCAGTTCTACGCCACTTCAATCTCCAAACCCAGCTTCGTGTCGCCGGGGGCTGGGTTCGCGATAAGGTCAGTACAGTTGATCTTTTTTTTTGGTAAAAATGAATTGAAGTATGATTATGGTGGGAGAGGGTATAATCGTATGCCTATATTGCTTGTGCTTGTTTTTGGTTCTTAAGATGCCAGAACAGTTCTCATACTGCTGCGGCAAGGTACAAATGCTGATGTCTTTGATGCGATAATGTACCTTTGTTTGAAAATTTGCACCTTTTTTTCTGTTTCTAAACTATTGCGGTGGAGCAAACATAATTTATTACTAGTACGCTGTTCCTTGACAAGAATACGACTTTTAATACGTGTTTCTGAGAGTTTCAGAGCTCAGCCTCTGTTTGTGGAGCTTATATTGGCTTGTAGGAGTACATGCAGTGTTGTGTTTTATTTTCCTTTAAGAAGTACACGCAGTGTTATGTTTTACCCCTTTTTTTTTCTAAAATGAAAATAAGTTTCAGAACTAGTTTTACTTTTATCTGCAACTTTCTTTGTAATTTATTTTTTGTTCTTGTATGCTACTCAATGTTCATCATTATTATTGCAGCTTTTGGGCAGAGAATGTTATGATATTGACATTGCACTGGACAACATGTTAGGAAAGGAGTTCTGCGAAAAAGTAAACGAGTACTCGTTATCAGCAGGGGAAGAGACACATGGCATTGGTGTGATTCAGTGGTATTTTCACTTTTCTCCATCTTTGCTGATTGTGCAGTTTAGAAGATATGTTTTTGTCCCTGTGTATTATGATCTGTACGAATACCAGTTCTATAAGTGCAGTTGAAGATTCTGTTTCCAGATAAGTTGTAAGATCAATTTTTTTTTTATCGTAGTTATGGGTGCATTAGCCAATCTTTGCACTGAAGTGAATAAACACCATTTCTTTTGGTCAGAAAGTGTATATGGTAAGCAGTGTTGTTAAAACCAGACCAAAGAGGTCAGCTCAGCGGCAAAACCAGGAACCAGACTGTAAACTGGTTCAGTTTGAAGAAAACATTGTATAAGGAAAAACCGGTGAACCGGCCATGGTTTTCTATAACAAAGAAAAAGAAAATAAAAGTTCTGCACCATTATTTTCCATCTTGGTAGTTGGTACCATGTTTTCTCCTCTTCCACCACCTTCATTAGAGTAATTTGATAGGGGCTTTGGATTTTTGAGTCCAGTGATATTTCTTGAATTTTTGGGATGTATATAAGTTGGATCATGTTGTTTTGGAGGGTTGCTGCATATATTGAAACAGAGTGAAAAGTAAAACTGTGCAAGATGAAAAAAGTGAATACAATGGAGTGCTTGTTGCCGCTCATAGTAAAGACATAAAGTATTGTGGGTGGTTGTCTTTTCTTTGGGGAGGGAGGGAGAGAGAGAGAGAGAGCAATGGGTGGGTGTTTATTTTATTGAGGAGACTAAAATCTAATTGTATTAAAGATGATAATAATGGTGGCTTAAGAATGGATAATTTTTAATTACTTTGTAATTTAAAATGTGAAAATTTTGCTATATTGTTGTTAGGAATATAATTCTCATTAAATATTTTTGTTTGGAATAAACACTTTTATTTTTATAATTATAATTTTTCATTTTTTTACTACTGGTTTGACCTTTTGACCATTGACACTCTGCCTTTTTCTGTTTCGGTATCCGTGCTGGGTTTAGAAAATTGGTTGTAAGTTTTAAATGTGACAGATTATGGTACGTTTCTTTTGTTTATGTTTTTTTTAACTGTGAAAGTCTACTTTGTGGTTTTGTTGCAAATTTTATTGACATATATTTAGTTAAAAAATAAGGAAATACTTCTGATCCGCAGCCATTAGGGATTGATGCAATTTCCTACAAAATTCTACTGCTGGCTGAAATGCTTCCTTTTTTACTCCAAATACCCTTTTATCATTATTTTTTTCTTTTACAGTTTTACCCTTACCTGTTGAAAAACATTTGTCATACACTATCCTACTACTTTTACGTGGACTATTTATCATTTGTCTCCACAGGAAAGCCATTTCTGTATATATAATGTTGGTTCAAGGTGTAAAGTGTTCATTAATAGCGTTGTTTTCGTTTGGCAGCAATCCTGATCAATCAAAACATTTGGAAACAGCAAGGATGCGCCTTTTTGATGTATGGATTGATTTTGTCAACTTAAGATCTGAAGACTACAGTGAGAATAGCCGCATTCCAACTATGGTAAATGTTTTGAAGTTTGTTACATGATTTTTTTAGGAAAAAGTAAAATATCTTGACCTATATGCTGAATATTGCATATTTTACATTAAACCAAAAATAGTAGATACTTATATGTAATGTAATGATCCAAATTTTAGTATTTCATCATCTCCTTTGCCACCACTTTCTAAGGCATATGCTTCCTTGATGACATTTTCTAGCATGTCAGTTTCTGTTTCTCAAAATATTAACACATTACAATCTCCTTAAGAGGTTAAAATCTTTTGTTTCAAATTTCTTTTGCAGAAATTTGGCACTGCAGAAGAGGATGCGTATCGAAGGGATTTAACCATCAATAGGTATTTTTCTCTAGTGTTTGTAGTTTGCTGATAATGCTACAGAGCAAGCTCTATAATGGCGCAAAAATTATCTTAGCTTCCTAAGTGTTATATGGTCTTCTAAATGTTTCTTCTCCTCCTTTCTCTCTCTCTGATTCTTGGAATGGAAATAGATGTTGATTTTTGTGCACATAATTAAAACATGTATTTTTCAAGTATGTCTGAGGATATACGTCATTCGCTTCCTTTTGATATCATTAAAATGTGTAGAATTAGTGACGTAGAATACAATAGGAGAAGGGGAAAGGGGAGAAAGAAGAGAAAGGAGGGAGAAATAGAAGAGGAGGGGAAATATCAATTTTTATTTCATTCAATAATGTTTGAATTACATTGCATAAGCCCTTAAGTAAGGAAATACTAAAAATCAAATCATAATTGTGTTTCCTAAAGTAAGATTCGAAATTGGAAACTAAATAATATAATCTCTTATAATATTGCATCAATTAGCTTATTCTTTTGCCTCCTGAAACTGCTATTCTTCAGCTTGTTCTACAATATCAACACAAGTTCTGTTGAAGATTTTACTGGAAGAGGTAATTATATTTTTTTCTTAAGCTAATTCAATTAGTCGAATTGAGCCACAATGCTTTTTATTATTATTTATTTATTTTGTGCACCCTCTTTAATGTGATGGATCTCTTTTTGATGAATACAGGCATTATGGACTTGAAGTCAGGAAAAATTGTGACCCCGCTGCCTCCAAAGCAGACATTTTTGGATGATCCCCTACGAGTTCTTCGAGCTATCCGATTTGGTAGTTCACAAGCGACTTCTCTTTTCCATGTTCTGGTCTTTATAAATTCGATTTAATTATGCCTTAGCAAGGAGAAATGACGAATTATATTTAGCTTAGCTAATGCTATGGTGTGAAGATATGATTCTGCAGAAAATATGTTATATTTATAACATAAGATTACATTAAATCCTCCTACGTCAGAAACAAGCCTGATCATGGTTCTTTAGGTGCAAGGTTTGGATTTATGCTAGATGAAGAGCTGAAGATAGCTGCTGCAGATGATGACGTCAAAGCTGCAATTGCTGATAAAATTAGTAGAGAACGTATTGGTCATGAAGTATGCTTGTATAATTTGTTTTTTGGATCATTATGTTCTCAATTTGACCAGTGATAATTTTTTTATTTTTCTCTCCTTATTGAACAGATTGATCTCATGATATCTGGCAATCATCCTGTGAAAGCAATGACATACATTTCTGATCTGCAATTGTTCTGGGCTGTGTTTAGTCTTCCTTCTGGGCCAGAGCCTTCAACTTCAGAAGGATGTGAAAGGTTTCTTCCTGGTTCATGTTTAAAGTTCATTTTGAATTTATCTCTTAAATAAAAGAAAGGTAATAATGGTGGTTTATAATTTTAGGGAAATTGCATTTTGGAAGTTCAATCTGGTTATATCCACAAAACACATTTACACTTCGCTTAACCTCCAAACCTTGATGACTGTGTCTTTGGAATTCTGCCAAGTTGAAGTTCTATTTCTCTTAGATGACAATTTCATTATTTTTTAAAATCTAAATGTGGATTATTAAGGTATAAATGCTGTGCAATCTTTTACTTGTTTTACTAGCCTTTATACAAGCATTTAAGTGTACTTCCAGCTTGAATTCTCAAGCCCTCGTACTAGCTTTGCCAACTAAATCTTTGATTTGTTGGCCAATTAAAGTTTCACTGGCTCACTCTGTATTGTCATAATTGGAGGAGAAGTGTCAGTACAGTTGCCCTGGATCATAATGCTCTCGTATACAACTAAAATAGATGGATGGCAGATTAAAAAAAATCAGAAAAGAAACAAACTAGATAGTGAAATATCTCACAAAGGTTCATTAATTATGTGAATGCTTGTGGGTCTCTTTGGATTTGGTATCTCGAGAGGACTAAGGATTATTCAATCACTTTAATATAGTCTGCTTCCAGCATTTTCCGTTTCGAATATCAACATTTCCTTTCTTTCTTGGTATGTATCTTTGTGATTCTTCTCGTGGCCATGTGTGTCAAGATCTTACTTTCCTTTTTATTAAATTTTATGACTAGGCTTTGTGTTGCTTGCATGGATTCAACGTCAAGACTTTTGCAGTTAATTGAACTCTCCTCATTAACTGTGAGTAGTGGAGGGTGTATGTAAGTTTAATGTTAAGCTATATAATTATTTCCCTTGCATTCTTTATATTGAAAGAGATATAGCAGTGCCCTTATATAGGAAGAAAATTCAGTTGGCATTGTCAAGTCCTGTAGCAAGATTTTGGTCGTCATTAAAGTGGAGTAGACTTTGTAAATTTACAACCTACTGGAAACTTTTTAGTGTTGTTTTGCTGAACAGATGTAAAATTTTATAATATTGCTTTTGTCTTTCATTTTATAATCACAATGCATGTCTAAGCCAATTAAACTGGTGGCTAGCTAGAGATATATCCTTCCCAATAAACAGAGGATACTTAATTGAAGAATGTGCGAGTAATTTTTCACTAGCACTTAATGTCCTCAATAGAAGGTTTATTTGTAAGGTTTCTACTTTTCACATTCCTTCGTCGTGATTTTTAGGATGATCATAGAAGGCTCTGCATGTATGCTGCTTTATTTCTTCCATTTAGGAAGACTATTTACAGAGACAACAAAGGGAAAAAGGTAAATTATGATCTTTGTAGTTATGAACTGTAATTTCCTATCTTTATCTTGAATGTTTCTTGTCATTTATTCTTGTGCATGACATGTCAGAAAGTTGAGTTCAGAATTGTTTTTCGCCCCATTATTCTCGTATCTATTCATACCAATTCTTTATTTTTGAACAGATCCCAGTTGTGAGTTACATCTTTCGCAATTCTCTCAAGCTGAAGGCTAGTGATGCTGAAACTGTATGTGCTTGGTCACTCTTCTTTTTCGGTTTTTTTTTTTTAAATTTTTTTTTTTTAATGTTTTGCATGTTGCTTACATTTTAGAATCAAGTCTGTTTCTCTTTGCAAATGGAGAAGTTTCTTACTATCAATAGAATTGTCATTGGCGGACAGGTTCTGAGTTTGCATCTTGCAGCGGAAAAATTCGTATCTTTGATTCCTTTGATTCTGTCTAATGAGGATATACAAATTCTTGAAGTTGAGTGGAAAAGAGAAATTATTGCTGTTTCCGTTGCCTCAAAACTCAGAATATTGGCTGGTAAATGATTTTCTCCCCCTAGATATTACATTTGACATTTTCTATGCACCAATTGCTATTCCTTCAATAAGCTGCCATTCACCTGCAGTAAATCACACTTGAATCTTGAGTATATCTGTAGTGGTTGTCTGTAGAGATCTACTTGTCCTGTCTCTCTGATTGAAGTTTGAAAGCACAATTTCCATCTCTCTTATTGAGTGAAATATGTGCAACGGGATCAGAAAGGTTTTCTGTTGAGACAGTATTGACAAAGTTTATTCTTCAGAAATTTTGGATAGTCATAACACTGAAACAAAAGCTGAAACTGTATTTGGGGCTTTGAAACTATCCATAATCTTCTAAAAGTGGCTTTAGTTGATCTCACGGGGGGTCAAGTAGAATGTATTACTGGCAAAAGAAACTTTATAACATCAGGTTCTCTGTAAAATTGAGTTAAATCTTCAAAGTAGTTAGAAGCACGAAGATGTGTCTTCACTGTAACGGAAAACTTTGATTGGTTTACTTGCCTGAGACTTTCATAGTTTTTACCTCTGTATCCAAAGAATCCCATTAATTACCATATATGGAACCTTGAGGGGAATATACTTGATTCTTATTTGAAGGGTTTATCATAATATTTTTATTATACCTGGCGGTCCTAATTAGCCTTGCTGTTCATAAATGGTGATGTCAAATGTTTGTAATCATGGAATATGGGATTGTATAGGGACTTGAGAAATCTCGAAGCTGCTTGAACCCCATTTTGTGAAATGCAGAAAGCAAGATACATGACATTTAATTCACTTCCATTTTTTATGAATAAATTTTTTACCAATATCAATTTCCCATCTGCGAAATACTTAATAGTTGCTAACTCTGTTCAAACCCATAGGATTGCTGCTGCGAGAAATTAAAGAGTTTTGGCGTGCTGCCCTCGTGCTTTCCATGCTGTTGCGCGCTGCCATTATTGTTTGCTCTACAAATTCATCAAACAACGAATATGAATTGGACAAAAAAGTAGAATTATTTAACAGGATTGAGAAAGCAATTCTGGAACTAGGTATTGCCCGATCCTTACACTCTACTTATATTCATAAATTAACTTATCTGTCAGTTTTTAAATAAATCTCTAGCTTCACGAGTTAACTAACTAATTTTTAGCATTTGCTGTACAATATTGGTATTTGTTTGTTGAAATTCTCCGGTTGAAGAATCCTATCCTAAATAAGCTAAATATGTTTATAGGTTTACAAGGAAGGATAGATATTTTTTTTTTTTTTTCTAAATTTTTTGTATTTTTATGATGAAAGTGGGTTTTTCATTTTATTATTGCATTTTGCTCCTATGGATCTGTGGGTAACATGGTTTCATCCATCCGTTCATAAAATGGTTGGGAGTGCCCGTAAAGGTTTGATTAAATAGAAAATGTCAAAATGCAATGAAAACTATGATAAGTCATCATTATGACAAATACTCTCTCCCCAGGCCTGTGAGTGTCTGTCTAATGCATGCTTCCTGGCACTCCTATATATTTTATATAGGGAAAATTGTAGTGGATGTCCCCACCCTACCACCTCTACAGCAAGTTGTTTGCTACCTTCCATTTGGAACATTTGTAAATCCCCATCCCTTCCCATTTCTTTTGCACTTTTAGTCTTAGTTTCGATCCAATATACCGTTAAAATAGCACGTGGGGCACTCTTGTAAGGGTATAATGGGTAAATCTCAAATAAATTTTAATATAAGAAACAATAAAAGAATAAATGTAGGAAAAATAATAAAAATCTGTCACCCCCTTCAAATAACCCAGCCCACCCACTCCTCTCTTATACAAATCTGCAAATGATTGTCTCTGCTTTTCTCGCGATGCAGGCTTAGAAAGAGTATGGGAAATGAAACCATTGGTGAATGGAAAGGATATCATGAATGTCTTGCAGATCAAATCAGGAGGACCCGTGGTTAAGGAATGGGTACTTCTTATCTGCTTTTCGACTTTAAAATTTATATTAAAAATATATAGAAATTAGAACGCTAACTGATGATAGTATATTTTCCTTTCTTTCAGCAGCAAAAACTGCTCGAGTGGCAGCTTGCACACCCCTCTGGGTCTGCAGACGAATGCATTGATTGGATGAGGCAAACTCATTCGAAACGTGCGAGGACAGAGTGATTCTTTGCTGAAGTTCAACCTACAAACTTACTCTGTCTTGAGAAATTGTTTATTTAATTTCTCAAACAATATTCGAGAGCCACAGAGATCACTCCTGTTCTGGAAGGCTTAAAATTAAAAACGAACATGTAAAATATCCCGTTCCTCGGGAAAAAAAAAATGAAAAAGGATAGGAACTGTTGTGTAATTATCTAGGATAAATTATGGCATAGTTTTCTTATGTCATAGTACTCAATTTTTGAACCGCAGATGTTCTTGTTCATTTTTGACGTGTAAAGATTCTTTTCAATGCCATATATTGTTTAGCTGGAGGGATGAAATGGAATTACAGCTTGAGTAGCTAAATGTATGAAACTTTATCTCCCATTGAATTGCTACAGGTTCTTGACGTAAATTTCTGCGACAGAAATTTGTCCAAGAGAAAAGTGTTGAAAGTTTCGATACAGTTCTACAGAAAAAGCTAATTTTTTGTATGTTCTATAATTCTATTGGTGTCGCATTGTTCTCCTCTTGGACGAGGAAGAAGATGAAGATGGGAATGAAACAAACTAACATATTTATACGATTCTGAAGATTTGTTTATTATGCAGAATTAAGCATGACGGGATAGGATAACATATTCAAACGCTCAAGTATAATGTTTAACATGTCCAAGCGTTGTAGAAAGTGAATTAAGCATTGCTTATTTTATATCTTCTAATAAATCCAACACTCAAGTGAATGGAATTACGAAAAGGGATTTATGTAGCTTATTCAAATTTATTAACAGAGATTAACTTATTTTTGTTCGAATAGCTGACACAAGCTTGAATAATTTAAATCTGTAGTGGGTAATATTCATAATGCAACTAAAACAATTGGACCGAGCTACAGTGCTGCAGGGATGACCGATCGTGCACACACGACACAGGTGGGTCGGATTTTAAATTCAGGTGGAACCTACCTCGGCATGTGAGGGTGCAGTCACCCATTGTGTCAAACATGCCGGTCGTTTGGCAAAATTCAATACAATTTGAAAAAAGGATCCACTTACTTTAGGATCATCCAAGTGGATCTAATATTGTGAAAATAGATTCGTGTAGAGAGCCTCAAATTTATTGAAATAAAACTTAATTTGTAGCTGCCCGAATATGTGCATCGAGCCTCGAAACAGAAGTAATTAATCTAAAATCCAAATAATCGCCTACAAGCTTGAAGAATCTTGCCTTTCTTTCTCATGGGGTTTGCCTGTGAATTTGAGTTCTTCATGTGTTCTTCATCATCATGTTCATCGGCAGCAGTTAAATCACACTGGTGATGGATTCTACTATACCCTTCAGACACTGAAGAAGATCTCTTTAAGGAAAACGACCTCTTCACCACTGTCTGAATATATGATTTCTCAGCCCCGTCCTCATGGGAAGGGACAAAACAGTTTCTATTCAAGACATCTCCAGAGATCTCTCCTATGCCATCCTCATTTTCATCTTCTGGTATCGAATCCGGCATTCTGGGATTGTTTTTGAGGTTGTTTTGTTTGATTTCCAGGGATTTGGGGATGTTTTCTGCAATGGATCTTGGTGTATGATATGGGAAAGAAAGATCAGAAAGATCTATAGATTTCGATCTTGTTTTATTAACTTTTCTGATTCTTGAGTAAGATCCACTCATTTTTTTCTTCTAGAAATTATGGATTTAGGATCACTTTCAATGGAAATGAGAAAGAAAGAAGCCTAGAGAGAAAATGAAATAAGATGTCGATCGATTATACATGAAGAATAACATGCAAAATTATTTGAGAACATAAAAAGTGATGTCATGTACTGAAGGAGAAAGCTTGGCTTCTTGCTCGGAAATGTGAGATATTAGTTTAATATTAGATAGATTTTTGCATCGTGTTTGGTGCATGTTTTGTCATCTGATTAAAAATGAATCTTAGAATAGTCATAACAGCGTCATTATTACTTTTTCATGACGACTATCTGTTGTGGTATCATCAAAAAATGTAAATTCTAGTAGTGATTACTTAGCAAGTATCGAAAGATTATCATGAAAATTTGAGAGGGTTAAGAAAGTAGAATTAAAGTGAGAATGGTTGTTGAAGTTATAAAATTATGCATGTATTAAACGGTTGATAATATTAAGAGAGACGTTAAATCGAGCATATTAGGAATAGTCTACATTCGTTGTCCTGAACTTAATGTATTCACAGTACCATCTTGATACTTGGACATATCATCTCTAATTAGCAAATGAGAAGATGTTATGGATTCTGTCAGCACTTTTAAGTGCTTGTAAATAATATGCGCCACCATATTAGCCATGTGGGGCGTGCTGCGTCTGGTTGTAGACAACGTGGGATGTTGAAAATTTTGTCTTGTTTTATCANNNATGATTAAGTATAGGCTCATTAGATTTCTATAATGGAAGAAACTTTTCTTTTCTTGAATCAGACACCTTTAGCTTGCCCATCAATGGCCGTCATTATATAGTTCGAAGAGCATAGGGCAAGATCTGGACTAGATGTGATAGATCAGGCCAGATTTAATTTTGCAGTTTGATGTAAACTTAAATATAAAATTAACAGTTAAGCTACTCAGACAGGGACAGTTGACAGGATTTAAAAACAGGTGTCAAGTGTTTGGCTCTTTTTTTTAACTTCCTAATGAATAGTTGACGCGCGTCTCCTGTTTTCAAATCCTGTCACATGCCCTATTTGTGTAGCAGAGTCCATTAAGAGAGACAATTTCTTCCACTGGGACATGAATCTTCTTAAACGTCCGACCCGTTTTCTTCTTCCCCAAAGAGATCAACTCCAGCTATGATATAATGTTGGTTGATGGCCGATATAAAACGACACGATTGCATGCTCTTGGATCAGTCGCCACTTTTATAGTATAAATTCCAATATCTTCTTCGAAATTCAGCACAGCTGAACAAATATAACATGTACACAAAAAGGGAAATTTTTTCTTTTTGTTTAAATTTAGCAATAGATGTAACGGCGCGAAAACTGAACAAATAACGAAGTCTTATTAGCAATCCATTTCAAGTTGCAACACCTCGATAATGGTTTTGAGAGTGATGGATTGTGAATCGAACAGAATAATGAAAACGATAAACAAAGCTAGTTCTATACAAAGAAAAATAGTTTGAGAGAATTGCAGTAATGTTGGATTTACCTTTATGCCTGACCACTGCCATATACTGCTATCTCCTCCTTTTGATCATGTGGTCGGAGCAAATAATTTATGAAGTATGCACCAAAGCAATTTGCAGACACAAAAGTGTGTGGGATTTTTGCTTCTTCTCCGGCCCTTCTGATTTTCTTCTTTTTGTCAAGGACTTCTTGGAATGGGGGCAGTACACCGATTCTATCCTCTTGGCAGCCAAAATCAGATGGAAGGAACTTCTGCAACGATAAACTCATTATGAATTAAGCCTTAATCTCGTATTCCTGAGAGCAACCAAAATCAAGTTTATGCCACCAGCAACCTTGATGGCCTCTATGATTTTGAGTTGATCAAGAACTTGAGGAAAAGCCACTGCAAAGATCACCATATCAACTTCTTTAAGCACTGAAACTAACTTGTCATGATCCTCTAACTCTCCCTGCAAGCACATTGCAACTTAGAATTAAATATTAAGAACCGCACGTGTATAAAATTCGTGACATGAAGTTCACAAGTTACTTAATTTGACAATAACGGCACCCATCGACTCAAACTCATTCAGCAATTCTGTCTTGGAAGAGTTTGGCCTTGAATAAACATGTGGGATGGACTAATTTGATGCTGACCTTCACCATATAGCTGCCAATGTAGCCTGTTCCTCCCATTATGAGGATTCTATTCTCATTTCTAGCCATTTTGCTTATTTTCTCTTAGTTTTCTACATGAATGTATCTTAAAGTGGAATAAGATGAAGGCATAGAAAAGGAAAGAAAACATAGAAACCTACCAAAATTGAATGTTGGCAGGATACTAATGCAGTTATACAGCCAGCACAAAGAGTCGAAAGGAGAGTAGGAGAGATGAAAAACCCTCTTGAAATTTTGGTATATGTGTCATTCATTATCGAAAAGTAAAAACATTTCATTGCCAGAAGAGGAAGAACATCTTTTTTCACTAGTTGGTAAAGGCCACAACGCCCAACACAGTTGTTTATCTTATGTGGATGTTGAAAAGCTCGCTTACTGATAGATAAATTTTGAAATTCACTATCAACTCATTCAACAATTAATTATTCTATCATTTCACTGTTACGCTAAGCAAGGATTCAAATTCAATCTTAACTCATTTAATTTTGTATGAATTTTCCAAGGTCATTTTTTCGAGTTTGTTCTTTTGATTGTATAAGTCGACTTTTTCAAAAACCATAAATGGAAATGGGAGTCATTTTTCTACACACGAGGAAAATGTGAGACTTTTCATTGTAAAATTTCTTTCTTCTCAATACAACATAAAATCTATAATGGTGAGTGAACATTGCTCTTGAAAGATTTTTGAACAAAGAGGATGGAAGTTGATATATTGTTCAGTAAGTTCACTCCCAAAAACGAGCTGATCTATTACATCTCAAATATATAGAGATTACAAGAAGTTTCTAGCAAAAATAGTCAACAGCACTTTACCTAATACATACTAACTTTTTTTGACAGCTTTCCTTACAACATGCAGGACCATATTTTGGTAAAAACTACCAGCTTTTATCATTAAATTCAGCTAATTTCAAGCTGATAAAAAGTACAAAATAATAATAATAATAATATTTACAGCAAAAGTGTCAATTTGACTTCATCACTCCTCCTTGGCACTTTTGCTGGAAACCCCAAGACTGTTTCTAAGTGTTTCAAATCTTGCTTTAGGTAAGGATTTGGTTAGAATATCTGCATTTTGATCCTTTGATTTGCAGCTTACAAGTTCCACTTCCTTTTCTTCTTGTGCTTCTCTAATCGAGTGATACTTGATCTTAATATGCTTGGTTCTTCCGTGAAACACAGGATTCTTCACCATAGCTAATGCAGATTGGTTGTCACAATAGATGATTGTTGCTTCTTCTTGCTTGCGTTTGAGATCCTCTAACACTCTCCTCAACCGAAGTGCTTGATTTGTAGCTTCTGAGGCTACAATGTATTCAACTTCTGCTGTGGACTGTGCTACTGTTTTCTGCTTCATTGAATTCCAACAAATAACACTTGAGCCAACATAAAATACATAACCAGAGGTGCTTTTCATGTCTTCAAAAGATCCAGCCCAATCACTATCTATAAAATCAATCAACTTCAGAATTTCAAACTTTCTAAACCAAATTCCCAGCTCTTCAGTCCATTTAATGTATCTCAAAACCATTTTTGCTGCTTGAAAGTGTATTTCACTTGGCTCTTGTCTGAATCTTCACAACATATTTGTAACAAATGTAATATCTGGTATTGTTGCTGTTAAATACAACAAGCACCCCGCTAAACTTCTATAAACTCTAGCATCTATCTTTTTAGCTCCATCTTCCTTCATCAATTTTGCATTCTAAATTAGGGGAGTGCTTACTGGTTTACAATTTTCCATATTGAACTTTCTTAAAACTTCCTTAGCATACTTTCTTCGGCAAACAAAGATTCCTTGTTGTGTTTGATGTATTTCTATGCCAAGAAAGTATTGCATTTCCCCCAAATCTGTCATATCAAATGCTTTCTTCAATTCTGATTTCACCATTTCAATTAAAGCAAAGTTGCTTCCAGTCACTAGAAGATCATCAACATATAGTGAAATAATAATCATATCTTCTTGCACTTGCTTTACATAAAGGGTTTGATCATTCAAGCTTCTGGTGAAACCAAGGCTACCAAGATGGTCATCAATTCTGCTATACCAGGCCCTCGGAGCCTGCTTTTATCCATACAAAGCTTTCTTAAGCAAGTACACCTTGTCTTCATTTCCTGCAACAAGAAAGCCTTCTAGTTGCTCAATAAAAATTTCTTCATGCAAATATCCATTTAAAAAAGCTGACTTAACATCCAATTGATGAATTTTCCAACCTTTTTGAGCAGTTAAAGCAATCAATAGCCTTATTGTTTCATACCTTGCTACCGGAGCAAGGGTATCCAAGAAATCAACACCATACCGCTGAGAATAGCCTTTTACAACCAGTCTGGCCTTGAATTTATTAATTGAACCATCTGGATTTAGCTTGGTTCTGTTAACCCATTTAACTCCAATTACATTTTTATTTATTGGTCTGTCAACTAGCACCCAAGTATCATTTTTCTCAATCGTGGCCAGCTCCTCCATTGCTACCATCCAACCTCGTGAACTTGCCGCTTCAAAAAAATTAGAAGGTTCGAGCATGGCTGAATTGCAGCTAGCATACACATCTGCAAGTGATCTTGTTCTAATCACTGCATTTTCTGAATCTGAACCACTATTAGATTCTGCTTCATCCTCACTGATAATGGCATCTTTTTCTTGGGGTATTACTCCTTGAATTTGCTTCTTAACTATTGAACTTGTCTCCCAATTCCATGAAGAATCTTCATCAACTTTGATATCCCTACTAGCTGTCATCTTCTTGGTTTGAGGATTGTAGACTCTGTACCCCTTGGCATTGTCACAATACCTAACCAAAATGTCAATCTCAACCTTCTGGCTCAACTTATACCTTTTTGCATCAGGGATATGAGTAAAACAAATGCTACCAAATACTTTTAAGTGTGCAACGTCAGGTTTGACTCCATACCAAGCTTCAAATGGAGTTTTCTTTTCTAAGGCTTTTGTGGGCAATGTATTGAAAAGATATATTGCCGTGTTAACAGCTTCAACCCAGAATTCTTTTGGAATTTTTTTTTCAAACATCAAATACCTAGCCATCTCCATCACTGTCCTATTCTTCCTCTTACACACACCATTTTGCTGAGGAGAATATGAAACAGTCAACTGGTGCTTGATTCCCATGGCATTACAGAATTTGTCAAACTTATCACAACTGTATTCAGTTCTGTTGTCGGTTCTAACGGCTTTAATCCTGCAAACACTTTCATTCTCCACAATTTTTAAATTTTTGAAACACGGATGCAACTTCAGATTTCAACTTTAAAAAATAAACCCAGCACATTCTTCTCAAGCCATCAATAAAAAGAACAAAATATCTACTGCTATTTAAAGTAGGTATCCTCATTGGACCACACACATCTGAATGAACTAGTTCAAGCTTACATGAAGCTCTTCTTAACTGATTTTTAGGAAATGGCAGTCTTGTTTGCTTCCCAAATTGACAAACATCACATACACAAGCATCATCATTTATGTCGGCATGTTATTTACTAGATCAAGTTTATGCAAGTGCTTAAGTGAGGTAAAGTTTTCATGGCCAAATCTTTTGTGCCACAAGGAAGACTCAACCACCATACTAGAAAATGAATGAGTAGTGATGTTTTTCCATTCTAAAGGAAAGCTTCTATTCTTCATCATAACAGACATCAATTCATGATCATTTGTATCTAGTATAGTGCAGGCTTTATTCTTAAATATTAAGGTGTAATTTTTCTCTAGCAATTGGCCTACACTAAATAGATTTTGATCTATGTCAGGTACATAAAGTACATCAGATATGTGTTTAGTACTTGTTGGAGTCTCCACAGCAATCATACCAGTTCCTTTGACCTCTACATGTTCTCCATTGCTAAATTTGACTCTTGATCTGTATGATTCATTCAATTCAATAAAGATGCTCGAGTTTGAAGTCATATGATGAGTGCATCCACTATCCAGCAACCAAGTTCCATCATCGCTACAAATTTTGTAGTTGACAGCAGTGAACAAATGTTCTTCCTGCTGTTGTTGATGCTGATTTTCTGCAATTTTTGCTTGCTGTTGAGTTTGTTGGTCTTTCTTGTTTTTACAGACCTTTTCAACATGACCAAATTGTTTACAAGCCCTACATTGAACACTAGGCCTGAACCAGCACCATTTTGGAGAATGTCCCTTCTTTTTACAATGAGGACAAGGAGAGTTTTTTCCATCTTTGCCTCCACTTTTGCTACTTGCACCATCTTTCTTCTCATTTTGTTGTTTCTTTCCTCTAGATCCTAATTGAGCCTTATTTTTTTCTTTGGCAAGTCAAGCTCCTTCAATTTGCTCCTCCTGCCCGATGAGCCTTCTTTGTTCAGTAGCTTGGAGAGCATTTACAAGCTCTGACAAAGTCATTGTGGATAGATCTTCGGAGATCTTTGCCTCAAACTTCTCAGGCAATCTTACCAAAACCTTTTCCACAACCCTTTTATAAAATAGATCTTCCCCCAACAGTCTCACTTGGTTAACCACTTTTAGAAGCCCGTCAGAAAACTCCTTCACTGTTTCTGTGTCCTTCATCTTCAATGCTTCAAATTCCCTTCTAAGATTCAGGACCTGCATCTGCCTTGTCCTTACATTGCCTTAGAACTCTTCCTTTAATCGGTCCCATGCTTCCTTAACAGTTTCAGAAGTCATGATTCTTGTGAAAATTACATCAGAGACAGCGGATTGAATGCACGAAAGAGCCTTGTACTTCTTTGCAACTTCCTCACTATGTTGCTTTAGTTGAGCAATTGTGGGATTTGCTCTTAGGGGTGGGGTTCACTTCCTATTTCAGTGACTACCCACAGATCATAAGCCTTCAGGTAGGCCTTCATCTTAGCAGCCAAAATATCATAATTTTCTCCTGTAAAAACAGAAGGTTGCTGTGTTGCAAAATTGCTGGAAGCCATTACTCACCCTCACAGATCACTCGGCTGTTTGGTGAAGGGTTGCTTGCTGGTTTTCTCTCCAAATTTTGTTGCACAACTCTCACAGCCCCTCTAAGATCAGAGAGAGCTCTTATACCAGTGAAAGATTTTTGAACAAAGAGGATGGAAGTTGATATATTTTTTAGTAAGTTCACTCCCAAAAACGAGCTGAGAGCTTACATCTCAAATATATAGAGATTACAAGAAGTTCTAGCAAAAATAGTCAAGAACACTTTACCTAATACATACTAACTTTTTTTGACAGCTTTCCTTAAAACATGCAAGACCATAGTTTGGTAAAAGCTACTAGCTTTTATCATTAAATTCAGCTAATTTCAAGCGGATAAAAAGTAAAAAAAAAAAAAAAAAATTTTACAGCAAAAGTGTCAATTTGACTTCATCAGCTCTACATTGAGAGTAAATCTGTGGTGGTAAAGCTAATTTTTTGATGTTCAACCGCAATTTGTTGTTTTAGACTGTGCAGCCGCAATTTAATGTTCACACTGCTTTTAACTCCTACATATAGGGCATCGAACCATTTACTTGTGGTATTCCATTTTTGAGAATAAAAATAAAGAGAGAGTTTGAAATATCAAGTCTTTCCTTTGTTAAAAGTGTGTTTTTTCTCCTATTGTGAACAGATAGGTTACTGTTATTGTTCTCTCCTTGTTGCTGTAATCCTTTTACTATAGTGAAATCCTTCTACAGTTTGTCCATGATATTAGTTCATCAATTTTTCTTTAGTTTCATCATTTCTACTGTAGATTCATTTTTTTACTTTGTTCCACGACTTCCTAACAAAATCAATGTGTTCTTGTATTTCATTCATTACTGCACTTGTAATTATACATTAAAGTTGAATACATGCCATTGATATTCACTTTTAGTGAAAAAATATTCTTGCTTACAAGAATCTGTTGTGGCGCATTAGATTTCGAAGTTGTCTATTCTCCATGGTTTTTCCTTCCACAGAATTTTTACTGCTTAATAATTTGGTGGGTTTTGATCAATCTACTGCACACGTTTGATTAATTCAAACTCAGAACCTTAAACGCTGTCGTGTTCCCATATTCTGTGCTCAATTATAACTATCAATGAATTTTCCATTTACGAATACAGAGATATACAAACCACAAAATAAAATAGTACAATATTGAATGTGTATTTCAGTCTATTATCGAATTAACCATCTACTTGACCAATATGCTAATAATTAACGGAAAAAAACATTTTAATTCTCACTTCTTATTATCACTTTCATTTTATAGTCGCAGGTGAACATTGAAAGCTTCTATAGTGTGTAACTCAATCAAGAGAGCTCGGAATTTCAAAAAAATATGCAAGCAACAGCGCATTGATTCAATATAAGAATGGGTTCCACGACGAGTTAAATTTTAAAGGAGATCGTCACTCAACGAGATAAACAGCCCAGTTATATTGGACACGGCCAAGCCCAGTTTCTGACATTTATCTGTGTCCCGTACCAAGGTGTTCCTGGTCGATATTCCTATTGGCATGTGCCGGTTGGGTTGCTTGCAGGCCACAACGCAACCTCGACATAGCCCACCTTCAAAGGCCGCCTCACCTAATTACATAAATTTAAACTGTATCTAGTTTAACGTACCAAACAAGCCATAAAAGTTTATATGAGTCCAATTCATTATAACTAAACAATTAATCAATCGACCACCATCTTCTAGTTCTGCAACATGATAAGCACGGTAAAAATAAGCTGAGGAACTTCCAGTCTCCTCGAAGCTTCACGCTTCCAGATTATACTATTTCCATCTGTACTACTCTATTCAACAAAGCACAAATAGCTCTTTTTGATATTCTCCAGAGGACAAATCTTATAGTTTTTGGCATTCTGGGCACGTCGTCTGAAATTTAACGAGCAGCTTCTTAAATAGTTTGATGCTGCCCATGCCAGTCCCTTATTGACATTTGATCTTCCAACAATCACCAAGACTTCATTTATAACTAATCAAAATGCTTCATAACTATCATCACACAACTTAATTTCTTTAATCATAAAGATAGAAAATGGTTTATGTAGCAAGTCGTCAAACTAAAATTCTCTTCAGATTTGTTTATGGAACACTAGATAACAAGATTATCATGCTTGTTAATGTTATGCCATCCAGAACTGGGCATTTACTGATATTTTCCTACCTCATAGAAGGGCCTATGACCTACAATAATTTACAGTCTAAAATGGCTTACACACTCATACCGATAAAAATCAATCCCTGATGCTATAACCAATGTTCTTCAAATGATACCATAACAATGAGCCAAATATTCTATTAAGCATAAGCCTAATCAAGATTCTCAGAACAGCCCTGCATTTCATATTTGCCGATAGTTGTCATAGCATCCCAAATTTTTATTCATGAAAGAGCAATCTCAAACTCCCGACAAAAACTTAAAAATCAGTACTTTACGTATACTATTTCACATACTCGGCTATGGTTATGGAAGCAGAAAGAAGTTGGAGCACGAAATGTCCAAATTGAGAAATACTTAAATGGGAGAACCTCAGAATGCCTCTTACAAAATATGGAAAAATAAATAAATCATATAACTATCACATGCCCCCATATTTTAATTTTAATTTTAAAAAAAAAAACGAAAACGATGTGACCCTGAGCACTAGAGCAGCTGCACAGGCATATGCAGACCATCGCCCTTTGATTTCCTACTCTTGATTAATACCACTTCCAAGACCTCTACTGTTGTACCCTACCACAATCCCCCTTCATTAAAAAAATTCATTTTTTTTTGTTTTGAGAAACTATCAAAAAGAACGCATTTTCAACAATTTCAAAATAAACACTCAAAATGAATTCAAAACTCAAAACACAAAACTGAAACACAAAGAGAACACCCCCTAAGGGATCGTTCTCTTTGTGTTTCAATTTTGTAGTTTTGAGTTCTGAATTCATTTTAGGTCGTGTATTTTGAGTGCCTGTTTTGAAATCGTTAAAAATACGTTCTTTTTTGTGATTTTGCAAAACTGCTTCTCAAAACACAAAAATGGAAAACGCGTTTACTTTGAAATTTTAAGAATAATTTTTAACCATTGTCGAAAATCACCATCGTCAACCGCCACCACCACCACCATCGATCACTGCCAAAATCAACACCACCACCATGAACCATCAACCATTACCACCACCACCATCAACCACTGCTAAATGGGAGAAACGCAGAAACGAAAATCAACATCACCACCACCACCACCACAATCTAACATACCACCACCAAATCAACCAAAATCAACAGCGAACTTCGCCTCCTCCAAACCGCAGTCGGCATCGAAGGGAGAGATGGAGACGGGCCCAAACAAATGGGTCGCGGCGCAACGTTCACAACAGCATCGCCTCTCCCACGCTAGCGCCAGCATCTGTGCATCACCTTCGTCGCCTCCCCACACTGAAGCCGGCATCGAGAAGAGAGGAGGAAGAGAGTTGACGGAAGAGAGAGGGGAGACGGCTCAAATGTTTCTCTCTCCTGTTTTCCGCGTTTTCAACATCTTTGGGTTTTGTACAAAAAACGCCCAAAACATCAATTTTGACGTTTTGCGTTTTCTTTACAATTTTTTTTTTTGTTTCGAAAATTCGTTTTTGAAAATGGAAAAGAGAACGCGTTTTCACTGTTTTCAAAAATCGAAAATAGAAAACGGTTTGAAAACAACAAAGAGAATAGGGCCTAACATATCCACTTTAAACTTCCTCAGCCACCAGGTTTAGAGTATTCATATTCACGAGTTATGATTAGGTAGTGCACCTCAGAGCAACATTCCTACACTCAAAGTGGTGGTATGAGGTGGCAATAAATGAGACCTAAATTCCTCAAATATTGGCTCAAACTGTTTAAAGTGAACATAAATAAACCAAGGATAACCGATGAACAAGACATGCAGTTTTACAAGTAAAAGAAAATAACCCGAAAATTATCTCTTCTACATAACCAAAGAATTTTCACTGACATGCATGTCACAGTCAATTGTTAACTACGATACAAGAACCTCTTGAATACAAAACATAAACCTGAATGATAGGAATTGCAAGAAAAAGGCAACGCATATATCATCATCCCCATTCAATTCCTCAATAACGACTTCAATGCCAAGTCAACAGTGAGCACAACGTTTGACTATGCATTTACTTTTCAGACCAAGTTACTCTCTCTTAATACAACCTGCAAGTTTTTCAAGGTTACGAGGTCGGGACTAAAATTTTCACAAGCTGCGCCAGGTGAAATATTTACAAAAAACCTAAAACGAAGTTATATGAAAAAAAAAATAATAATAATAATAATAATAATATCAACTTGGTGATCACATCCATATGGTCCCAAAATATCAAACATGCAAGAAAGAGGCAAACTGCATCAATATTACAATCTTTCAATTGTTTATGAACTGCTAATTAGCTAAATTATGGTACACTCAGTGTTCTTCAAGTTATAATTATACATAGAGCTCGTAATTCCTCCATCCAGTTTTCTTTTTGACCATAGAACTTTTCGATGGACAAGGAGAAAAAAGTTGATGTGACAGGCAGAAGATCAAATACACAATCAATTAGCCAAGATAATATGTGAAACTTGATTCTTCTTCAGTTCTGGCCATCAATTAGCAGTTAAATGTACATTTTATATGCATCTATGTACGTCACAAGGTGAAGAATTCTAAATGGCCTCCATTCTATATTTGCCCATATATTTCTTTACCATCGAATAGGAGTAATATCACATTCCAAACAAAGAGCTGAAACTCCCTTGCTAAGTCACTCGAACCATGAGCGGGTGAGGCGAATAAGAGCACTAAAATAAAAAATGTCAAGAGAGAAGCAGATGGGAACGCCTAAATAAAGTTAACATAATATATAAATTACTTAGCGTTGAAAAGTTAAGGTAGATAGCTAAGCTCAACTTGGTACTTCAGCTACAAAAGAGACTATCAGGTTTTAAAATAAGAGCTGGCGTGCCTTCTTACTAGGAACCTTCTAGTCTAAATATACGCGAACTTAAAAACAGAAAAGCGAAAAAAAAATAAAAAAGAACTAAATAAATGCCTCAAATCTAGCACAATGCATTTTCTTATTGTTGCTGATGGTTAAATCTAATCTGGCATATAATTTTATGTTCCTTTTTCTTTTCTGTCTACTCTTGTTCTCCTTTTCTCTGCACAATGCATTTTGTCACTGTTGCTGATGGTTACATCTGATCTTGCTAAGTCACTCGAACCATGAGCGGGTGAGGCGAACAAGAGCACCAAAATAAAAAAATATCAAGAGAGAAGCAGATGGGGACGCCTAAATAAAGTTAACAAAATATAAAAATTACTTGGTGTTGAAAAGTTAGAGTAGATAACTAAGCTCAACTTGGTACTTCAGCTACAAAAGAGACTATCAGGTTTTAAAATAAGAGCTGGCATGCCTTCTCACTAGGAACCTTTTAGTCTAAATATACGCGAACTTAAAAACAGAAAAGCGAAAAAAAAAAAAAGAACTAAATAAATGCCTCAAATCTAACACAATGCATTTTCTTACTGTTGCTGATGGTTAAATCTAATCTGGCATATACTTTTATGTTCCTTTTTCTTTTCTCTCTCCTCTTGTTCTCCTTTTCTCTGCACAATGCATTTTCTCACTGTTGCTAATGGTTACATCTGATCTTGCTAAGTTACTCAAACCATGAGCGAGTGAGGCAAACAAGAGCACCTAAATATATGCGAACTTAAAAACAGAAAAGCGATAGGAAAAAAAAAAAAAAAAAAAAACAAATAAATGCCTCAAATCTAGCACAATGCATTTTCTTACTGTTGCTGATGGTTAAATCAATCTGGCATATACTTTTATGTTCCTTTTTTCTTTTGTCTCCTCTTGTTCTCCTTTTTTCTGCATAATGCATTTTCTCACTGTTGCTGATGGTTACATCTGATCTGGCATATACTTTTACATTCCTTTTCTTTTCTGTCTCGTCTTGTTCTTTTCTCCCTCTCCACTCACCACCAATACCCTCCACCTTGATATCCAACCCTCAATCCCTTCCCCTCATTTCCA
>NW_019237118.1:122350-136242 GCF_002742605.1 Olea europaea var. sylvestris
CCCCCCCCCTTGCCCCCCCCCCCCCCCCCCTCTCTTTCTAACTCACACGTACGCCAGTGCAAAGACTCCTAAACCTAACATATCCAACTTCAACCCCCTCTGCCCAACTTCAACCCCCTCTGGAAATGGTGGCTGCCTCTAACAATCTTGACTAAAGGAAAACAGTTTAGAATCTTTCAATCCACAACTCAACGACAGAAAGTACATCTCGGGGAAGTACTCCCCACTTAAACCATAGGATTGTACTTTGAACACAACTTGGCTATTTACCTCTTAAGAAAGCATAAATGAACTGAGAACCTGACCAAAACAGCATTAACCTAAACAATGTTAGCTTTATAAGAAACAGAGATGGAACAACACAATTATATCTTCTACACCACCTATAAATATTTGTTGAATTACCAAGTGTATACGAGATAAAAACGCCTAACATATAAATAATAGACGCATATGATAAAAATAGCCATTAAAATGCAACCGTTCATCATCATATTTCGAGTCAGTTCCAAAATTCACAGAACACTTCAACATACTAATAATAATCAGTGGAGAATTAAATGTGGCATGAGCATGTATAATTTTTAACAATAATGAGATCCACAAAATTCACTAATTCTGATCCACACAAGATCCATGACGCCAGCAACAAAACTAAGCAAAAAGATACATCTACAAGGAAGCCTTAAAATTCACGCACAACGCCCAAAAATAATCAATATATCTTTACTATATTCCGAAGTTCAATTATCATCCTTCCAGATTCCAAACATATTCCAAGACACAAAAATGAAAAGGAGACAGGAACGCTCAAAGAGAATAGCCATAATCTTCCCGTCATCATTACTATTTCCAAATATACTTACAGATTTCAAATAACGAAAATATCAATATCACTGCACTGTAGTGTCCTCCCCATGGCCATGGCAACAATTCCTATCACCAGCATCATGACTATGTTTGTGATAATCATCCTCATCCGAATCGTCCTCGTCGAATGGCTTTTCCTTGTGGAAAATGCAGCATTTCTTGGATCTCTTCTTGTTCATGAACTCGTTGTCCACTGTGCCTTCCTTCCACGACACCTTCTTCTTAGGCGGCTTCAATTTCAAAACTAGGGTTTCCGTAATTGGCAGTGGTTGTTGTTGATTGCAGGAAGACGTGGTTTCTAGGGTAGTGATAGTGGTGGCGGTGGCGGTGGCGGTGGCGGTGGCGGTGTCGGTGGAAGAAGTGGAGGGTATCAATTGCCTCGAGGCGGCCCTCGCCATTGTTGATCGTTTTCTTGATTTCTCAATTTGGGGGAAATATATTGGTTTTTTATAGGGGCGGGGAACAGTTGCAAACGAGATTCGTTGGCAATGAAGTTGTTAATAATGTAGTAGTTTCAGAGACTCCACCCGGACCACCCAACCTCGGACCTGACGGTTCGACCGGCCGGCCAGTCATGTCATTTCAAAATTTCTAGACTCGATTTAGCCACTTTAACCTTGAGATATATCATACCTAAGCGGATCGATTCGTATTAACATCACTATACAATGTACCATAGAGATTATGAAATGAAACTTTCAAGTCATTTCATTTACATGTAAATTAATTAATGCTTTGTTTGTCTACCATAATACAACATTATTTTTTATACAGTACTTATTTTCAACCACACATTCTTCATTAAAATAATATTACACGTTAATAAAAAAAATCGTTATTTTTTAACCACACATTTCAACATTAATCACTATTCCATAATACATTTTCCACAAATAAAAATTGATCAAATTAATATGTATGTTTAAAATAAATTGTTCACTCAATTTCATTTGGCGACTTTTCATTTGTCCATCGCAAAAACACAAAAAACAGGTTGAATAAGATGATGCATTGTCTGGAAAACTTTTGTAAGGATTTCTTCTATACATGTGGTTTTGGCTAAAAAAAAATTTATAACAACGAATCTTCATACTTAAGGTAATCGTCCTATCTAAGCCTCTATTTGTAAATAATTTATAAATATAAATATAATCATTTATCATATAAATTTATTGATTAAAAAAAAATGAATCGTTAATGATCATACGTATGTAATGATCATAAAATCTTCTTGCCTTGCAGTTGGAGTAGGTTAAATGTAATGAGTAGATAAAATGCTGAAAGTGTTGGAAAATAATGGGTTGGAGAAGAAACAACAACAAAATTATGGAAACAAAATGAATAGAAATCACGAAATACGTCAAGAGCGAATTTGAGGCTTGAACACGGGATCGTTGTCCTTAAACTATATTTGCCTCCTCTCGAGATTAAATGAGATGCTTAAGGATTTTGGCAAACGATTTGTAGGATTATATCAAGTCTTGTAAAGGATTTAACACCAAAGAACAAGTGCAATCCTCCAAAACTTTAAGAACACAAAGGAAGATTTTGAATATGAATGTAAATCAATAGTTTGATTTAATATGAAATGATATATGGATCTCAAAATATTTTCAATAATTCTAATGATGTTTGTATTGATCATTTATCACCTATTTATAGGTCTCAATCAATGTATCACGAAATGGTGCCAAAACAAAATGAAAAGTGGCAACTTTTAATCCAAAACGGCTCCCAAGTTTCAAATTGAAAAATCAACCAACAGCTATTTTTTAACACTATGCGTACGCATAGTATAAACCGTACGTAGCATAGTAGAAGCAAAATTTAATTCTGATTTTGCCAAAACACATCTCGCGTACGCACAAAAATAAGCCTGTGTGTACGCATATACAAAAAATCAAATTTTTCATTTTTTAATTTCTTTTGATTCTACCAATTCCACAATTAAGCCCAACAATTAATCCATTATCATTCCATTGACTTTGAACAAATATTCAATAATTCCCCACTTGTTCAAAATCAATTCGATCACATATTCAAAAAGACAATACTTATGCATAAGGATTAGATATCTTTCGATTTGAATCTAACCATAGTGTAATTCAAACAAAGTAAAGTCGGAATTAGAGGTAGCATGGAAACTTTGAATCAATTATTCCTTGTGACAATACCAGTAAAAACACACACATAAGTATCACGTGTTCTCAAGTTTCTCAACTCGCTTAGCGCTTTTATGGCCTTGCGCTCATCCTATTCGATAAACTTTTAAGAGAGACATTTCAACTCTCTATAGAGATGGCACCACCTCGAAATTAGTCTAGGTGAAGTTCTTCCAGTACCTTTGTTACTTTTAGATGTACTTGTGTTTTAGCGCTGAACTTCATTAAGAACTTTAAGCTCAACCCTCACTTCAGTAACAACCAGCATTATTTAATTAGGATATGGTCATTGCGGATTTGAATAATGCTGCAACTATCCACATATCGAATGACTTGTTGTTACCCTTTGAACCCGTGGATTACCTTTTGAGTAATGACAGGTAGGGTTGCCGTCATTGGTGGACCTTTTTAATTAAGGAGTTTTAACCCCATCTTACTTGAAGTAGACGCCACTAAATCTCTATTTAGTACTTTAGTTAAAGGATCCGCTAAATTCTCAATTTACCTTACATAATTTAGGGAAATTATTCCATCTTTGATTAATTTCCTTATGTAGTCATATTTTAGACTCATATGTCTATACTTTCCATTGTATACCTCGGTATATGCATTTGCTAAAGTCGTTTGATTATCACACATGATAGGTATTGAAGAGATATTCTTCGATCCCAAAGGTATCTCATATAAGAGATCATTAAGCCACTCAACCTCTTTCCCGTTATCCGATAAAGCTACAAATTCAGATTCCATGGTCAAATGTGTTATACATGTTTGTTTCTTTGATTTCCAAGAAACAGCACCTCCTCCAATAGTGAATACCTAACCCAAAGTGGATTTACTTTCACTTGTGCTAGATATCCAACTAGCATCAGTAAATCTTTGCAATATCGCCGAAAATTTAGTATATTGTAGGTTAAAGTTCTTAGATTTCTTTAAGTATCCAAGAACTCTAACAATAGCTTTCCAATGATCATTACTCGAATTGCTAGTAAACCTACTAAGGTTATAGCTTTCCAATGATCATTACTCGAATTGCTAGTAAACCTACTAAGGTTACTTATTGCATAAGTTATATCCGTTCTTGTGCACTGAACAGTATACATAAGACTCCCTATAGCACTTGCATATTCCAATTGAGCAATCGTCTTTCCATCATTCTTTATTAGTTTTGAACTTGGATCAATCGGGGTACTACATTCCTTTATGTTCAAATGTTTGATCTTATTTATCACATTCTCAATATAATGTGATTGACTTAGATAGTAATCCCCACTAGTCTTTGTGACTTTGATACCTAAAATGATATCCACTTGTCCAAGATCCTTCATTTTGAATGTGGAAGAAAGAAACCATTTTGTTTCTTCTATTCCGTCCATGTGATTACTCAGAATCAACATGTCGTCAACATACAAGCATATAAATGTCATATAATCATCACAAATTTTAGAATATAAACATTTATCAACGTTATTATGTTTAAACCCGAATGATATTATTGTTAAGTCAAACTTCTCATGCCATTTCTTTGGTGCTTGCTTCAAACCATATAAAGATTTCACCAACTTGCACACTTTATGTTCATTTCTAGGTAGGGCAAACCCTTCGAGTTGTTCCATATAGACCTCGTCATCGAGATCTCCGTTTAGAAATTTCGTTTTGACATCCACTTGATGAACATGCAAGTCATATAAGCTAGAGCGAATAATAGCCTAATCGATATTATTCTAGTTACTAGTACATAAGTATCAAAATAGTCGATTCCTTCCTTTTGTCGATTTTTTTAACTACTAATCTAGCCTTGAAGGTATTTAAGGATCCATCAACATTGTATTTTCTTTTAAATACCCATTTGCATCCAATAGACTTGGATCCCGGTGGTAAATCAACAAGTTTCCAAGTATTATTGGACATTATTGAATCCATTTCGTCCTTAATTGCATCTTTCCAAAATGTGCTATCATGGAAGCCATAGCTTCTTTATAAGTCTTAGGGTCGGTTTCTACTTGTAGAACAAAAGGATTTGTTCTTACAACATTCAACTCATTTCCCTGTATTAAGTAAAAGGAGATAAGTTGAGAATCAATTTCATCCAGTCCCAAAAACTTCTCAACTCAAGTTCTCTTGCTTCTTCGTGGTTTACTAGACTCATCAACATCTTTAGAAGATATTTCATCATATGTTTCACTTGAGTTAGGGATATTTTCAAGATTTTTTCTCAATTCATTATCCGGAGATAACGAATCCTCAAAGAACTCCACGTCGTTGGATTCGATAATCACATTGGACTCCAAATTTAGTAATCTATAAGATTTGCTATTGTTTGCATATCCAACAAAGGCACTTTTAATACCTCTTGGACCCAATTTGGTCCTATTAGGATTCGTGTTCTTGCAATAGGCAAGACACCCCCACACTTTGAAGTATCCAATGTTCGGTTTTCTTCCTTTTCATAATTCATAAGGAGAAACCTTAATATATTTTTAAGGAATCCTATTAAGTATTCTACATGCACTTAATAAAGTTTTACCCCCCACAAGTTAAATGGCAACTTAGCATGAATAAGCATGACATTTATCATTTCTACAAATGTTCTATTTTTTCTTTCAGTCAAGCTGTTTTGTTCGGATGTCCTAGATGCAGAACATTAATGAATAATTTCATGTTGATTATTGAAAAAATATTCACCACCTCTATAACTCCTTAAAATTTTAATTTTATTTCCTAGATAATTTTCAACCTCATTCTTGTATGTCTTAAACATGTCAAAGACTTCACTTTTATGTTTTATCAAATAAACATATGAATTAATTCTAAAATACAAGAGGTTCTCTTAACACTTTGATATGATTTTTTTAATCATTTTAGATTCTACACATATTTTACATTTATGTTCATCATTTTCATCATATGAGATCAAGTCATATTTTTTCATGCGTTCCATTGTATTTCTACCAATATGACATAATCTAGCATGTCATAATAAAAATAAATTCACAGTATAAAAAAAATTACTTTTATTCATTTCATTGTCAACGGTACATAATTTGACCATTCCTTCACACGAATAGCCTTTTCCAACAAATTTTCCATTAAGGGATAATATAAGTTTGCCGGACTCATAAACACATTTGATGCCCGATTTTCCCAAGAGATTGCCACTAACTAGGTTCCTATTCACATCCGGAAATGTAATACATTAGTTAGAGTAACGTTTTTCCCAGAAGTGAAGATAATGTCTACACTTCCTTTTCCAAACACCTTGGACCGCATCTCATTACTTATTTGAATCTCTTGTTCTCCATCCACTTCTTGATAAGTTTTGAATAAAGATTTATCATATGATACATGTACCGTAGCACAAGTATCATACCACCACCCGGGAACATTTCCTTTGATTGCGTTTATTTCACTTATGGTGGCCACAATTTTATCATCTTGGATGGAATTCACTTTGACCTCGAAGTTGTTTTGTTTTCGGTGCCTACAATCATTGGCATAGTGACCAGATTTTCCACACACAAAACAACCTCCTTTTGTCTTCTTCTTGGACTTGTTAAAGTTCCTAGAATGCTTCCTTTTGTTGAATTTTGCCGGGGGTTCTATTTTTTCCACAGCATTTGCTTTAGAACAGCCCTCATGAGATTTTTCAGTTTTATCACGTATTCTCGACTCCTCTTCGATTTGAAGATGCTTTTACAATTGTTCCAAAGAATAATTTTCGGAACTATGCATGATCTTCTTCCGGTATCCTTTCCAAGTTCCGGGAAGTTTGGCAATTATAGCCCCCACTTGAAAGGTCTTCGGTATATCAATTTTTACCGCCTTTAATTTGTTGACAATCACTTGCAACTCATGCACTTAGGGAAGAAGAGAGATATTTTCTAAGAATTTAAAATCAAAATACTTAGAAATCAAAAATTTCTTTGTACCTTCTTCTTCCGCCTTGTACTTACTTTTCAATGCTTCCCAGATTTCTTTCGCTGAAGTTGTATTGGTGTATAGATCATACAAACGATCCGACAATGCATTCAAGATGTGGCCACGGCAAATCAATTCATCTTCTTGGCGTTTTTGTCTCTCGGTCTTGATTGCTTCGGATTCTCCATTCGTTGGTTCCAGCAAAGTCGCCAAATCTGGATCAAGAATGTAAAAAATTTTCAACGCCTTTCGGAGGAATTTCAACTTGTCTTGCCACCGCGTGAAGTCAGTCCCGTCAAAACGATCCAATCTAACCAAATCTTGATTCATGAGTTTGATGGTTGCCATAATTGTATCATTCTCCATCGCAAAATATAGTTTGAGATTGTTGGAAAATAATGAGTTGGAGAAGAAACAACAACAAAAATATAGAAACAAAATGAATAAAAACCACGAAATACGTCAATAACGAATTTGAGGCTTGAACACGGGATCGTTGTCCCTAAACTATATTTGCCCCCTCTCGAGATTGAATGAGATGCTTAAGGGTTTTGACAAATGATTTGTAGGATTATATCAATCCTTGTAAAGGATTTAACATCAAAGATCAAGTGCAATCCTCCAAAACTTTAAGAACACAAAGGAAAATCTTGAATATGAATGTAAATCAATAGTTTGATTCAATATGGAATGATATATGGGTCTCAAGATGTTTTCAATAATTCTAATAATATTTGTATTGATCATTCATCACCTATTTATAGGTCTCAATCAATGCATCACAAAATGGTGTCAAAACAAAATGAAAAGTGGCAACTTTTAATCCAAAACGACTTCCACGTTTCAAATTGAAAAATCAGCCAACGACTATTTTTTAACACTATACGTACGCATAGTATAAACCGTGCGTACACATAGTAGAAGCAAAATTTAATTCTAATTTTGCCAAAATACATCTCGCATACGCACAAAAATAAGCCTGTGCATACGCATATGCAAAAAATCAAATTTTTCATTTTTTAATTTCTTTTGATTCTCTACTATTTCTAAAATTGAGCTCAACAATTAGTCAATTATCATTCCATTGATTTTAAACAAATATTCAACAGAAAGGGTATTGAGGGTGCTGCTGTAACAGTGCATCACATATATCATGAAGAAAACATTTTATTGAATGCTAAACTTTGGTAAAACAAAGAAGCTTCATGGAGCACAATATATATCGGGTAGTCCTATAAAATTTAATTTTATTATCAATAAAATTGTGATTGCATGGATTTCATTCTTGTCACTCTATTTTCAATATACCCTACGAATCAAGTAAGTTTTAATTTTATAAATTGAGATCATTGACTTAATATCGTTTCATTTATTATACCATATATCGTTTGTGGAAAAAGTCATATCTTGGGAAGGTTTTATAAATTGAGATCGTGAATTTCATATCCAACATCAAGTTTGATGTATATAGTATTTATCCGAAGATTTCAAGGCAATCAAATCCTTATAATAAACAAATAAATATAAAGTTCGTGTATATGATATACTCCCAACTATCTTGGAACATACCATGTCAAGAGCAAAACTTATTCGGGAAACCAGGATAGTGGGCAACCAAGCATCTATCTGGTCGTAAACATAAATTAAGCTTCCGTTTGAGCCACATTATTGTAAAAATGAAAATGAAAAATATAGTCGTTATGGGCTCCATACAAGAGATAAAAAGTCAAATATGGTAACTTGATGTGATAGATAACGATCATATTTTTCATTTTAATAAGGAAATAAATAAAACCCTACTAAGATACGACTTTTTTCACAAACGATATATGGTATGATAAATTAAACGATATTAAGTTCAAATTTGATCCCCATTTTCTAAACCTCATTTTCAACCACACATTTCATGAAATCCACAATTTTTATTAATTTTTCAACCACATAATTTATCAACTTTTATCAAAATCTACCAAAATTCTAGCCTTTTGATATCTTCAAAAGGCAATCTTCACATCACAACTAAACAAATTTCAGTACCATATCTCACCAGAATTGGACCAGCAAAGATGATGCAGAAATGAAAACAAGCAAAATATCCATGTAATTTATTTCTCATTTCAACTCTTTCTAGTTTCTACATCATCACAATTTTCAGATTTCTACAACATCACAATTTTCAGATAGTATATACACTAACATTACAATGAGAAACTAAATCAGCTATTAAGTAGCATGATCCTCGCATCAAAACTACCCATAAAAACCCACCTAGTTTTTACCGTACTCGTGCATTCCTCCCGTTTTTTCTACTCACAATCTCACATAGTCTGCAGGGTAATGTGTCAAGGCTAGTTGCACGGGTCTTCCCAAAATTACCTAAAACGCCGCATCTCCTCCATGCATGATACTCCGCATAAGCAACAGGATCATTAGCTAAGGCCTTGACAAAAGAAGCCAGTTCCTTCACGGAAGAGAATTTTGTCCCATCTATGATCGAATGTGGAGGTACAAAGTCCCAAACATTAGGGGCGCCAAAATATATGGGAACTGCTCCAGAGTCAAGAGCGTAAAATAATTTTTCTGTCACATAACTCTCCGTCGCTGTGTTTTCAATTGCAAGCACAAACTTATAATGGGACATGGCACAATGTATATGATCCCACCATTTAGGTTCTTCATTGCTGTCCTTCACACAGTCGGGATAGAGGGACAGTGCCTGGTTGACTCCTCCAACATTGTTCAAGCATTTGCCAAATGAGTGGTGCGGTAACAATTTGAGTAGGGTTTTGGCAAGTTGGTTTCTTCGAGGAAGACAACGTGATGAGGACCAATAAACAAGAGTATCCTAAACACAGAAAACAATCCAATTTTAATATCCACCACAAAAATCTATATTCCTACATGGACTAATTATATAAACTAAAAGAAAGGTAATCATAAATAAGTTGCAAGGGTGTAGAGTGGGAGCTAAAGCGGAATTGAGGAAGATGATGCTTCTTGTTTATTTGTTTTTACAATTATTTTCTTTTCTTTTCTTTATGTATTCTTACACCAGTTTAATTGATTTTTTGACAGAAATTCTCGTTAGGCATTACTGGTGCCAATAAATGTAAGGCTGAGTACTTACACTGCCAAAAAACTTAAGAATGTAAGAGGATAAAGACTGGGGACGGTGGCAGCAACTTTCCCTTCAATAGAAGGAAAGTCATGTAATCACAAATATCAAACATCAAAAGTTTATTTGGAACACTTACATTGTTCTTGGTGTAAGATAAATGATAATTTCGGTTGTTGTGGAAGAGTGCTCCGGCATATGTTGACTGGACATCATCTTTAGCATGATAACTAATAAAAATGTCCTCGCAGCCTGATCTCTTCCTGCTGGCTTCCAGATCCATGTATACACGAAGTGGATCACCATCACTCCTCTGACAAGAAATGATGGTGAGGATGCTAAAAGAAAAATGACGTGTACGGATATTGAACAAACTGAAACTTGCAAATGGTGAACCACAAAATTGATGATTCTATTTTTACTTTGCACCATAAAGAAATAACTTTACAATGCATACAAGGTTGGTTTCGAAAATAATCTTGTTTTTTATTTAAGTACATAAAATGTCTGCCAAAAATATGAAGCATGCTCCAGACTAAATTAAGCCACTTTTGATACCCATTATTTCATCGAAATGAGTTCTGTAATAGTGAATTTTTGGAAAATGTATGGTTAAAAAGTAAGAAAAAGTTTTGGGTTCACGTACAAAACATTTCATTGTAAGAATGTGTGGTTAAAAATGAGTTTTGAAACAATGGAAATCAAACAGGGGCTAAGCCTCTCAACGTAGACACTAAAATGAAGGCCAAAGCTAATAACAAAGGAGTTTAAATAAATCAGACAGAAAGCTCTTTAGGCAGAAAATGCCAACCAAAAAACAGGAAGCTGTATCCTCTATGCTCAACTAACATGAACAGTCATAGATATGAGCTCGTAATAATATTTAAATATAATCTCTGGTTTGTGTTCCTTTGATGACAGACTTTTTGTCCAAAATAAGCAAATTCAGGAAAGAGAAACTGAACTTTAGAAGAGTCAAGTCACAGATGGACATTGATTGTCAATAACCGGTCCGACATAATATGAGTATGTTAACAAAACAGAATACCAAAACTCAAAACTTGACTTAATTAGTCTTTGAAGTATTTTAAAACTGTCGTGTTCATTCTAGAAATACATTTTTCTGTAAGCCAACGTGCAAAATCAGCAGGTATAAGAGGCCACATAATTTGCTAAGACACAGACAATGATTTGTTCCAGATAGGCATCCTTGTCTATTTCAATTAGCAGAATATTTTATTATTTTTGCTGGTGCACGTTTCCTTTTCCCTCTATAGATATCACAGTTGTGATGGAATCATCTATCCACTTCAATTGAGATGCCACGTGGCAAGGCAGACACTAATTCCTGTAACGGAAGTCAAATGAATATCAGTGAGAGAAGAAACAGAAGCAAGTCTGTAATTGTGCCCTTCTCATTTTCTAATAGGAAACTAGTTTTAACTTTGTTTGAGATCTAAAGATCAACTTAGAGCAAAAAAATCACAATATCTTCCATATTCTCTGAGTAAGTATCAGATGATCTCTTTTGTGTTAGGGTACTATATAAAGAACGCATTACAAATCTTTCTACTGCTATTTAATTGGAAAAAAACGAGGGCTTCTCCACTTCTTTCCATGCACAATAGCAGAAAGAGGCAAAGCTGTACATTTGATACATTCCTCTTGTCAAGGTTCATTTTCTTTATTCTTTTTTAGGCAAGTGTTTTTCTTTAATTTTTTCACTTTCCAGTTGAAAACATACAAGCAAAATTTATGCAAACTCATCTCATTCGAAGAAAATTTAGACTATTGGGGATCTTAGACAGATATGCACATCAGAATGGAAGAGACGCTATAATTCCTTTGAAAATTTATTAGTGTAAAGTTCCATCAATTTTTCTATATCTTCAATTCCTATTGCAAAACATTGTATCCAGATGGTGATTGGACTTTCAATTTTGGGAAAAAAATCTAGGCTATTATTCTAAATTCCAAGTATAATATGCCATTTTCATATCAGGTCGAGACGATTTGAGGGGGAATCATTAATGCCAGGGCAGTTTCCATACAGCCAGATCAAAATACAAGGACTATAATCGAAAGACACATCAACTATACATTTCTTTGGCAATACTAGTCAAATAATGAAGCGCAATACAAAATTCACGAATCAAAAACACTAAAAATTACTCAGAGAAACAGTAAGTGCACACTTTATAAACACTATATGACCTTACAAGACAATATGAAGGATAGAATTTTAAAATCTATTTTCTTCCTTAATACAATCCAGTTTAATTCACATTAGCAAACATGTTGTAATTGAGTTGACACTGGCTAACAAGATGTTGGCCGGTGCTTAAAGAAGGCTTTCTTAGCTACTTTTCTCCACCAGCTTTTAAGCACGGCCAAACATGCGGTAAGAGGGTACCTGAAGAGGAGGAGTCGTGGTCTCAAACAGAAGGGCATCAGGTTTATCAGCAAGAACAGAAGATTTGGTCCACAAACAGCTCAACCCACATCTACAGCTATACAAATTATCCAAATTATCAGGAATCCAAGTCCACCCTTTGACCAAAACACTTACATGCTTCATCTTCAACTTACTACACTGATATTCGCCCTCAAAATCTTGCAAGGACATTGACCCATTTCCCAAACCCTCTTTGTGCTTTTCTCTGAATCGATCACAACCGACTTGAGAATCCCACTTCCTGTACGCTTTAAACAGATCCCTAAATGGGTCTGGGGCCGTGGATTTTGATGAAAGGGTTGTTAATAGTGAATTTTTGGGTGGTGAGATTGCAGAATTGGCAGATGGGAATTCGATAAAATCTGTTAGGAAGAGAATTACAAGTGTGAATCCCAACATTAGTGTGATTGCAAAAGTTTTAATAGGGATTAATTGCATCATAAATTAGGGAGCTCTTTCGAATTACCTCTCAATTCCTCTTCTCTATGTCACTGGGGAGAAGAGAGAGATTTTTGTAATCTGCAAATTGAACTTGCCCGTTACAATCTGCTGGTTCTTCTTGTTTCAAGAAGTGGTGCATGTTCGGCTAATCTTGAAGAAATTACTTAACTTGTTTGATTCCCATTTTTCAACCAAAATACATTTTTAAATAGTAATTTGACATTATTTTAGTCACATATTTTTTAATAAAATAATATTATACGCAAATCAAAAACTTTTCCTTATTTTTTTACCACACATTTCCCATCAATACACTATTCAAAAATTTATTTTCTTCCCAAAAATGGGGCTCAAACAAGGGCTTATAGTAAATAAGTAAATTAAAAATAAATATTTTTTATTAGTCAAAATTGAAAATATATCATTTTCGGCTAGCTTAAATACACTTACTCCGTGTTTGGTGTAGATTTTTAATTAATTTTGATAAATTTGCGGAAATATATTGTCGAAATGATGATAAAACTAATGAATTCTATAAAATGTGGTTAAAATTTTGTTAACTTTTATATAATTTTAATCAACTATTTAATCTACATCAAACACTGATTTAATGTAATGGGCTATTTGATAAAGTTTTTAAAAAAAAAAATTTGTCAGAATCGTGCCCATGACCCCAATTCGGAAAGTTCTTTTCGACGCACACGTCGTGGCCACCTCGCTAGGCTGGGTGGACATCGTTTTCGAGGTCAAAATTCGCTATTTTCCCTTCCTCTTCATTTACGCGTTTGATGTTTGTTTAACTATTTTCGATATTCATTTAAATCATTCGATATGTCTATAATATAATTCTCGAAATGAGTTTCGATGAAATATAGAAAATATATATTTTTATACATTTTACGTAAAGGAATTAAGAAAAGTAGGGCGATAG